>NW_022157997.1:0-118044 GCF_003316985.1 Fusarium coffeatum
GGGGGTACATCTCCAACTATTGGATGGAACAAAAATTGGTTTCTAACGTATCAAATTCTCCTACCCTAGAGCAACCAACAACCAACAGCTGGAACAAGACAAATTCCATTCGAAGAAACTTTAGGGCATCAATAGATGCTATGACTCTAATGTCAAGATGTATTTTGTTCTATTCACTACGAGCGTGTGCATCAAAGGCAAATGAGCCAAAGAACTGTTGTTGCGACTGGTTTGCTTTTGCTTGGAAAAAGAACAGGTACCGTGAATCCAGCAGAACAACAAAAAAATTCCGACCACTTGTCTCAGATGGGGTATGAACAGTCACAAAGCGAATCATGTACCTATGCAAACTGCCATTAGAATGCTACAGTAGGTATCGAATTCAACACAAGGACAACATTGAGTTTACACTACTTCTGCCATAATAAAATCTCTCGTCGCACAGCAGTACCAAGCATACAATTTTCGTCGATTTTGGCAGCCTTTTATTGACTAGACTCTTGCGTGATGATCTACTCCTGCATTACATCTGGAACAAGGGCGCTTGTCGCGGCAATGATCGCCTCATCCTTTACACTATGACAATCCTCCTCTCAATCAGGGTCTCGAAACGAGGGGTCTAGACCACGATCATTACCTATTCAGTACTAGTCTTGAACTCTAAGTCTTCAATATTCAAAAAAGCTGATAAGGCGAAGCGGCCTCTTTTTCCTAGCTTCCGTCTCGACTCGCTATTTTGATCCTTTTCATCATATGCTCGTCTTCTCTACTTCATACTGACCTCAAAATGCCTCCCAAGTCGAGTGAGCAAGCGCCGCAGAATCCGAACCCCAGGAAGAGGGCTTCATTGGCCTGCAATGGGTGTAGAGTCAAGAGGACAAAAGTGAGTCTCCATTACGGGTCGTGCTTTACTCGTATAATCCACTTTGTATCCCGAACAAGCCATGGGAGCACCACTTGCTGACTCGAACATACTGACTCGGCCTAGTGCGACGGAAGTCAGCCGCGGTGTAGCGCCTGCGGCGATCGACAGCAAGACTGTGAATATTCTCAAGCTGAAAGCAACAGGAAGTGGGTATGCCTTGTACTTGAACTTGAACCAAAGCTAACAGAGATTATCAGACGCCACAGCAATGCATACATCCTCGCTTTGGAAGCCCGAGTCCAAACTTTGGAGAAGCAACTGGCCGAGCAGGGCAGCAGACATCCCGAGTCACCACCAGACTCTGTTAAGAATGATTCAGTCATCCAAGAAGATGTAGCCATTCAAGAAGAAACAGTCTCTGTGGTAACGAACCCACCCGTTCCCGAACCTATCGAGCCGCCCGGGGACGATGTGGATGAACTGGCAAATGCACTTGGATGTTTCACCCTGGGAGACACCGGCGAGTTGCGCTACTTCGGCGAATCCAGTAACTTCTCCATCATGCAAAACCAGGCCATCAAAGTCCCTTCATCGGTCCAAGCTAGAATGCGAGGTATCGAAGCAGCTCGGGCAATGCCTGGCTTCTTTGAACCCTCGGATGAGCTCCGAGATCATCTCCTCGCACTATACTGGAAGTGGCAGAACTGCTGGCAGTATATCGTCCCAAGAGAACTCTTCGTCCGAGACCTCTACGTGGATAAAGCTGAGCGATACTGCACTCCACTGCTTCTTTATACCATTTTGGCCTTTGCTTCGAGGTACTCAACGAGGCCCGAATTGAGAAGTGACCCAAATGATGCAAACACCGCAGGAGAGGCGTTTGCTGCCCAAGCTAGGACCATCCTGCATCATGAGTACGAAGCTCCGACCTATACGACGGTTCAGGCTGCAGGTTTACTCGGCCTGTACTGGGCTTCCATCGACAACGAAGGTCTTGGGTTCATCTACATTGGAATGGCTACGCGAATGGCCATGAATCTAGGACTCCATTGCGATTGTTCATCATATGAGGCCAATGGTTTCATCACCAAAGGTGATGTCGAAGCGAGGAACGTCACCTTCTGGGGTATATACGTTCTAGACAAGTAAGTACCCAGTCAAGATACTCTACACGTGACATTTACTGACAAGCATAGACTCTTTTGCATTGGAATGGGAAGACCCGCCAGTATCCAGGAATACAACATCATGACGACCAAGCCACATGGACAGACGCCATGGAGTCCTTTATTGACGGACTTTCAGGTGCAGATTTCAAGTCCCCACCTCAGCCCTCATATCACAGAGAACGCAGGGTATCTCTGCGAAATCCTAACGGTCACGGCCGAAGTTATCGACCAGCTGTAAGTCCATCTAGGTGTGGAGTTCGTGACTCAAGCTTACCAAGTATAGATATGCTCAGCGATATGCATGGATAGGCAAAGAGAGAGAAGAGCGCGTCATGAAAGCCCACCTGGACGCTGTAGCGCTCCATGATCGGCTACCCAAGAGCTTCAAGATCTCACCTTCTAGCCTACAGGTCTCTCCTCCCTATGTATATCAACTCCAGTAAGTCAACTATCATCCTATCATGCTGTTCACACTAACATGCCATTGCAGTTTGCAGTATCATCACACGATACTACTGCTTCATAGGCCGTTCTTTCAACTTCTCAACCCTGGCAAGAAGGGAGGAATCCCGTATGATCCCCTTGGTGGTGATATTCACTCCAAGTCGGTCAAAGACTCAGCAGTCAGAACGGCAAGAATCTTGCAAATCTTCAGGAAGAACTACACGAATGTAAGTGTGCCCAAGATACAAAAGTCTTAACTCGTGAAGCTTACAACGCCAGCGATGTATTCCCATCTCAGCCGTTCACCCAACCTTCACAGCATCAATCATCCTTCTGCTCCACATGAAAGCCGAAGGAGACCTTGGGAGAAGCGAAGCCTTGAGATGTCTCAACATCTGCATCACGTCGCTGTATGAGATGAACCTCATGTGGAATTGGGCTAACCGGTCCATCCGCGCCATTCGATCACTCGCTGCTGAGTGGCAGATTGACATCTGGGCTCATGGCCTGGCGCAGGAAATCACCGAGGAGTGTCGTTTGCAGTTTGAGAGATATGAGATGGATGACCTGCCTATTCTTCCTCAGCCTCAGGATGATTTGGGACTGACACAAGGAATTTCGCTGGATGACATTTTTGAGTCGTGGGCTTATGAGCAAGCTTTTGGAGACAGTTCTTTTGACTTCTTTCAGTAAGAATGGAATGCAGGAAGGTTTGGCAGGACTGGGAGTGTAAGCTTGTATTTATATCTCGTTGACAGTAATGAACACGCGGTAGATGCCCTGCACAACAGGCATTACAGTGGGACGGGTTACCTTCTAGAGACATAAATGTAACCGTAAGCCGGGATTAAAGACGGGTCTGTACGCTCCAGCCGCTTTTCTTGTGGTTATTTGATATCCGGACAAGCTCCTCTTTATAATTCGTACCTCTCGGAAACATTCTTCCAGATGTCATATGCTAACGCAGTACTACTATTTTTCAATTCACATCATGAGAAAAAAGTCGGGATATGCTCAGTCACCCAATTTCAATTTGAGTTAATTACTCTTTGTCTAAACTATCGATACCTAATTCGTCGCACCGTCTTCTAATGAGTAACTTCGCCTTCTGGTCACCAGACAACACCATGCCAGACCATGAAGATTCTGGTACTACGCCCTCAGGTAGCTTCCAGTCATACTTGAGCAGCATATGACACAGCGTAATCTTGGTCTCATTGGCGGCAAAGAACCTTCCGGGACACGAATGCACGCTGTGTCCAAATCCAAGCATATCACGGCTGATACTGACCAAGTGTGCCTGCTTATCTTGACCGGGAGTGTCGCGCATTCTTACAAAGCGGTATGCATCAAAAGTCAATGCATCTTCATAGAAATCCGTATTCCATTGATGAGTCGTATCGCAGACAATCTTAGTACCTTTCTTGATGACATCGCCGTTGGGGAGAGCGACATCGGTAAGAGCTCTTCGTTTGAAAACACCTGTGGAAAGTTAAGTATATGGGCATATTGGAGAAGGAAGTTAGCTACCTAGAAGCATCGGCCGCAGTCGTTGTGATTCCTTGATAACGCTATCGAGGAGTTTCGTGTTGTATAGTGACGTCTTTTTCATTCCAGCTGTGCGAAGAGCACTAACTATCTCCTCCCGCAGGGGCGTAAGAATTTCAGGATGGAGTGTAATGTTGAAAAGTGTTTCTGTAAGTAAATCGGTTGTGGTGTGTATCGCAACTAGTGAAAGTCCGATCTGGTCCCTTGCTGGATCTGCTTGTCCTGGGTATTCCTTCTCAAACCACTCGATCGAGTCATCGAAGGGAACCGTTCTGCCATCTTTCATGGCCTGTTGCTTGGCAGCATGTCGACGATCGATGTGGGGCTGGAGAAATTCGCGCGCCTTCTGTAGCTTCTCACGTACGGCTTGGCAAGATGGCAAGAACCAGTGGACGAATGACCTACTCCATAGAGGATAAGTGAGAAGTTCTGAGCCTGGAATAAACCATTGTAGTGTATAGTCACTTGAGGCCTTCAGCCAACCTTCGTCGCGACAGAGCTTTTCACCCATAAACACACGAGACGACATTCGTGAAATAATACGGACAACGTCTTGGTGAGGCGAAAAGTCATGCCATTCCGCTGATTCACCTAGAACATCATGTAATGCCAAAGATGCTTCCCCGGATAAAGGTTCGTTGAGCTTAGCCAGAGCCCTGATCAAGTATTTGTTCACGATTGGCGTTAGAGCGATTAGTGGAGCCCCAGGCTCGAATCCAGGGATATGCCCATGAGCGTCCCACCACAGATCAGTGAGAGATTTCCAATAATGAGTGAAATTGAAGAGTGAAACAACGCTTCGATACATATGAGATGCTAGTAACTTGAAAGCATGCTCCGGGATCGGAGAACAAAGTTTAAGCAACATAAAAGAGAAAAGGTTGTATAAACAAACTCACTTCTTTGGAAGCTTCCAGGAATTCAAGTTGCCGGTTACTCTTCAAGGCTTCAACAAAGTGAGGGGGTATGACGATGACCTTTCCCCACTCCGTATACGCTTCGTAAGGCTGATCATTGTAAAGCGATCTGCCTTTTTCGAGAAGATGTTTGCTGTTCTTGATGAAATCACGAACAGCGCAATTATTTGAGAACTCGAAGGGTTTCCTCGGGTTCAAGATTGGATATTTCCCAGTATTGCTAACTAAAAGATATTGGAAGATGAAAAGTGAGAGTAAGGTGAGGATACACAGAACGGCAAGCTGAGAGCCGCCTAAGATGGCACCAATATCGGTCTGTATTGTAATTATGAATAGTCAAGGCGATACAATGACAAGATGTTGTTCTTTGTTAACGTTTATATGATAGGTAAAGTTTCGTACGGGGTTCTTCTAGGTAGTGTTGACTGACCAGAGTGCTAGGCGGGGTACCTTGAATAACCGGAGACTGCAATTAGCTCCACATATTATGGAGACATGGGCCTTTTTGCGTACAGGGAGGTCGATTGAAAGGATAGGTCAATCGGTTCACATTCTCAATTACCCTCTCGAGAGGCCTGGAACACGTGACTGAGCGTGGACACAGCGTAAATGTAACAGTAAGCCGGGGTCAAAGAGGGGTTTGTACATTGCAGCTGCAGTTCTTTTGGTTATTTGATATCCAGATAACCCCTCTTCCCAACTGCACCTCTAGGAAGCCTTCTAGATACCATATGCCGGCAGATGATCGAGTGCTGGAGGATTATAAAATGCTCCATATCGACGCAGAAACAACAAGATAGATCGAACTTGACTTCTACATCTTTGAAAATTCCAAGGTTAACCACATCACGCTACAATGTCCAAGACTGTCAAGGTTGCCGCCATCCAAGCCGAGCCCGTCTGGCAGGACCTGCAGGGTGGAGTGGACAAGTCCATCCGCCTTATCCAAGACGCCGCTAGCAACGGTGCTAACGTGATTGGCTTCCCCGAAGTGTTCATTTCCGGTTACCCGTGGTAAGTTCCCTATCTTAAAAAGTGGGCAGATCAGCTTATTCATTTTTAAGGAGCATTTGGGCCAACTCTCCTGTTGACAATACCCCATGGATCAACGAATACTTCAAGAACTCCATGGAGAAAGAATCCCCAGAGATGAATCAAATTCGAGCCGCTCTTCGTGAGGCTGGTGTTTTCGTTCTGTTGGGATATAGTGAGAGATACAAGGGAACTCTTTACATTGCCCAGGTGAGTCCAAGCGGTTCCTACACTACCATATTTCAATCTGACACTAGTAGTCTTACATTGATGAAACCGGTACGATCGTTCTCCACCGTCGGAAGATTAAGCCAATCCATGTTGAGCGTGCCATCTACGGCGACGGACAAGGTGAATCCTTGGACAACGTAGTTCAAACCAAGTTCGGAAAGGTTGCCGGTCTCAACTGCTGGGAACACACTCAACCCCTCCTCCGCTATTACGAATACTCCCAAGACGTCGACATCCACGTCTCCAGCTGGCCCTCCCTCTTCCCATCTATCGGTGAAGACTGGCCCCATCATATCACGCCCGAATGCTGCAAGGCCTTCTCCCACATCGTGTCCATGGAAGGCGCCTGCTTCGTCATCTTATCCAGTCAGATTCTCACTGAGGAGAACATTGAGAAAGCTAACCTCAAGGACTTTGACTACACCAAGAACGGCGGCGGTGGATTCACTATGATCTTCTCGCCTTTTGGTAAGGAACTCGTGAAGCCGTTGGATCCGGGTGCTGAGGGTATCTTGTATGCGGATGTTGACTTGGGTGAGAAGTGCAAGGCTAAGCAGAACTTGGATATCGTGGGACATTATGCGCGACCTGATCAGCTGAGTCTCAGGGTTAACCGTCATCCTGCCAAGCCTGTGTTCTTTGCCAATGATCTTTGAATCTACGGCTTACAACACGTGATAGCGGAATACAGGTAGTTAGTTAACTTATAAAAGTGCATTGACAAATAGACTTGTAGCGGAATTTCGATCGAGTAGTTATAAGAGATAGCAGCACGCAGATTCTTCAGCTGTGTGATGTGAGGATAAGTATTGCTAAACCTTTACATACATGGTTTATACTAACTAACAACTGCTTTCGTTTGAGTGAATAAATCAGTTCCCTCATACGGAACTCTTGTTTTGCTAAACAGGCCCTTGAGAATATTGCAGGGGGTGTTGCTATCAACACCAAACTCGTATAGCTGTCCAAAATGACTCATCATCCGAAGGACTTTCCTCAACTATACGAAGAACAAAGGTATCTCTGAACAGCAAGGCTAGGATAAGTTTTCTCTCAAAAGTATTATTAATCGCAACCTCCAGTAGGTTAAATCTCAGTAAAGTCAGGTGTGCAGGTTGCATCAGCCAATGAACTCTAACGACATTGCATATTCCCCAACTATACAATAGGGACATTTCGTTACCTTCTTATATGACGGGGACTGCCTGTTGGAGAGCTTGCCGTTGGACATCGAAGAGGCAGATAGACCCGAGGTTCTGTGATTAAAGTAGAGAGCCGAACGAACCCTCCGTTTGTAATCTAAGTGACCACAGTTTTCGCACTCTTCCAAATACCCAGTTCGGACACAGTAACAGTCCTTTTTGTGTTCATGATCAATATCCAATCTCTCATCACAGTAATATCTGTGGACCAAAAGACATACTCCACACCTATGACAAGGGAAAGGGCTATAGGAGCAGCTTCTGCACGATCTGCACAAGCCCCGGTTAAGTTGTGACTCAAATATCACCTGTGTTTCTTTCTCCAAGGAATTTGGCCAAGGTCGATCGTCCCAGTAAGGACAGCGCTCCTCTCTGCCACTCCAGAGCTGTTCGAATGTTTCCCTGGTATAGCCATTCTTATAACTTGCTGTTCTTGGGTAATATCGGCGGAACCTCGCAACATCGTAACCACATATGTCCAGAACACTATCCCATAAGTCCCCCATTAAAGAGGAATGAGAAATGAAGCAAGGCTTGCACATAGCTCCATATGCGTGGTGCGACAATGGGTTCCAGTCAGAGCCGAGTTGGTCAGGGTCGGCACCTCTCGATAGGAGATATCTCAACAGGTCTCGTCGCTCGAGAACTTTAGAAAAGGACCTTTTGTGGCTTGAGAGAAACCCTTCGACAGCACCCCGAGCCCCATCAAGTTGCAACTCGTAGCCATGGCTAATCAGAAGGTCCAAAGTTTTCCGCTCCTGTTCTGGATTAAGGTCCTCTCTTGGAATTAAAGTCCACGCACGACAGAATAACCGTGTGGTTAATTTACTGTAAGCTGAATTGTCTGCAAAGACAAAGGGGCTGATAGATAGGGTTTGATGCAAAACATTTCTTTCCTACATATCGTATCAATGAACCTGTCCCAGATAGCGAAACGAGACTCCTTACTGATATATTTCTGCAGTAGTTTAAACGACTGAATAAGCTTGGAGGGCTTGAGATATGTATGGTGGGATCTGCGCCAGCATGTAGGAGCATTTCTGAAAACCTAATATCATCGCGATAGAAAGCAGCTAAAGTTAAAGGATCTCTGTATTTTATTTAGTTTAGCTTAATTCTAACTCTTAGACTTCATGGGGAGCATACTTTTGTCCGTTTCCTGTTATCTCAGTAACGTCTAGACCTTGATGGATGAGGAATCTGAAAGTTGCGAAATTTCCAACTGAATGCTGCCATGGAGCAGGAAGGTTAGCTGGGTACAGGTCACTGATATCTTGTCAAAGCCCATTGAATGCCTACATGTAACAAAGACCATCCGTCCTCATCATGGTCGTCAAGACTAGCCTTGTTTTCAACGATTAATCTCATCAGATCTTCAACGGATCCCTTTGATGCCACCTCGAAAACAGGCGAGTTGTTAGGTAAAATGTTACAAACTATTACTCGTGGTAATAAGCTTGTGAAGCGATTGAACAGCAGCGGGTCCTGCTGCACGAACACGGTGATCATCTTCTTCTTGGCCTTGGACTTCAAAGTTAGACCTCCACGGAACCCTCTTCTATGAGGCTCATTGACTGAAGCGTCTTCTCGGGTCAAAAGAGAGTTCTCCCGCCACTTTGTCGCCGAAATTGTGATTACAGCGTCGTTGATATTTAAGTGTTTCCGTTTGCTTTTTTGAAAGACCGCGGGTCTGGATACTGTAGCATCGAAAGAACTTATGGGCTCTCCTTTACTTAGCCACAAGAACAGCGCATAGCAGATAGACTTACCGTTTTGGTTGAGGCTTATCGAAGGTGCACAAATAATGAGACTTGTGAAGAGCTTCACCTCGTTCAAGACATCCTGGTCATCTCCTCCCTTTTTTTCAGAAAGTACCTCATCTTGAACAAAGTATAACAGTCTTGACAAGTCATCGACTATTTTCTTCGAGTCGTCAGACTCCACAACGCCTGGTCTTTTCTCAAGTAGCTTCATCAATCGAGCTATAGCATCGTCTAAAGCCACATCTTCCGCAATATTTGACTCTGTATCGTCTAGCTCCGTAACTCTGGATGGCATGCCCGATGAGTCGACTTTTATAATCGCAGCAGATGTGCTTGCCACCTGTAGGGCCGCAACGCCTTGATGAATCTGTTGAAGGGTAGGAAGTATATCTGTCAAAGCTGGTAACTCCCGGGTCTGGACGATGACCATGTGGAGTGTAAGTATGTGCACATGCCACTTGACTACACCTCGGATATGGTCGAGGTCCTTCTCTTCGAGACAGATCTTGAGCTTTCGCCATAGCCGGCCTCTTCGACTGTCAGCCCCCGAGACATCAAGCTGACGAAGCTTTGCCTCAAAGGCGACCAGGTCGTCTTTGCATTTTTTGACCAGCTGCTCTAGTTCTGGTCTGTCGCTAAGTCCAGCTGTCGATGCAGACACTTGCAGTAGTCTTTGCAGAATAGCCTCAAGCTGGGAAATTTCGTTGTTGAGGAATCCGATCGTCTCTGGGCCGTCTTTGATTGCTGATAAGATATCATGAATTGACTTGGAAACAGAAACCGCCGCCGCCACAAAGGTGAGTATGCTGGCGCCAAAGCCAACGGCCTCCATGGTTGTGGATGTTTATTGCCGGCGATCCAAAATTTCAGGTAGGGGAGAGAATGTTGAGAAAAGAATCAACAGGGAAGAATTGATTCAAGAGGAGAAGCTGACCAGAAATGCCTTGAGGGACGCCTTGAGTGATGCCTTTTGCGGTTGTTAATGCAATAAGCACAGCCTGATTCGTGACATTGAACATGTATTCCACGAACTGGCTACAGTGCGAGATACCCCTACATTCGTCTACCCCGGCTAAGGAGATAGAGAAACCGTTTTATTGGGTTAGAAGCTAACGGCCATAATCCCTGCTTTGCAGTGAAGGCTTTGTACACTGTATGAAAAACAGATGCCATCTTTGGCAAATGCGGTGCGCATGCTGTGCCGCATGATGTTTCGGGCCTCAATTCAAATGCGCGACTCTTGGAGCAGATCGTATGCCTTACGGGCTAACATTCCTACTTTTTTGTCTGACGTACTCTTTCAAAGCAACGCGTGGACTTACCAGTGGGTTGGATGGATAAGCTGGAAGCGGAATAGCAGTAGCTGAACTAGACTTGATGTTCTCTTCAAACGGAGTCGGAGGTATCAATGAACAGTTGGTACTGTGGTCTAGTTGGTCATGACATCTCGTTAACACCGAGAAGGTCCCCGGCTCGAGCCCGGGCAGAACCTCATTTTTTGCATTTTCGCAATCTATAATTCGTGCATCTCCCATCTTGTTATTTTCCAGAATCTTTTTGTAATGCTTGAAACTCTTATTTTGGAAATCCCCAAGAGCTCCAGCTCTCGTGTTTTTGGATTCTATGTTGTAATATTTAGTACAGTATTGGATGGGTCCGACCTACCTCACGATGCTTCGCCGGTCTTGGCGAGCCAGTCTCTTGCAGCAAGACAAATAGACAACGGTACATTTCAATATAGTTCTTACAAAAGAATCAGCTACCTGGTCCTTTCTTTGTACTATGTGAATGACACAGTCGATGGTAGCATACGAAAACCCTTCTAAGATAGGTAGTATTTAAGTGTCTCCTACCCTACACAACAAGCTTCACTTCATGTCTCAGCCTAGGAACAGGTCATATACCCGGAACGCGGTGGAGCAATTTCCATGTCTCATTGTGGGTCGATGGGGTTAGCGTAGATCCTTCTTAGTTTCCCGCTCTTGACTCTTTATGGAAAATAAGTGGGAACGAGCTCATTGGGCTACCGAGGTATGTTGTGCCAATGGCTAGGAAAGGCTCCTCATCGATGTTGCGATTGACAAGAGAGTTATGCGGCGCATGCCCGACCTTCAGCTGGCTGGCTGAAATGCTAAGGACCATACCAACGATTATTTTCAACGTGCAGGGTCCAAGGGAGATTTTAATCAAGATCAATCAGCCGGGCTGAACACCTGGAGGTGTGTGACGAAGGGGGAGCTTCCATACCTAAGTGTGTCAAGGCGCGATTTCGGCAGCGTTATCCCGAGACCTTAACGATATACAGATTTACTCCGGCAAAGACATGCATATGGTCGACCAGTTTAAAACGTGGCTAGCAGACCTCACCTCCTGCCTGAGTCTTTTCGCTCTATCAGTCGCTTTGTATGCGATTCTCACACAAATGAGGTCACATTATTTGTTAGCAGCTATACTCGCTGTACCCGTTCGCTCAGCGCCGACAGCTGACGAAACATACCCGTACCGCGGTCCTGATGTCCCTATCGGAGATTGGGTCGACCACACCATCAATGGCAACGGCAAGGGATTCCACCGTCTGGTCGAGCCTCTAGCCGTGAAGCCTGCCTCGACGAATCCCACCAACAATATCAATGTTATCTCGTTATCATATATCCCTGCAAAACACGAGGAAGCCACTGTCGGTATCAACATCCACTACCAAACGCCCTTTGGTTTAGCCACTGAGCCCTCTGTTCAATGGGATACCGGTGCTTCAGCCTTGAATAATCTGGCTACCGGCAAAAGCAAGACATACGATCGCACTCCTCCTTGTTCTCTCATCAATAATGTTATCCAGTGCAGCCAATTCTTCCATAATGTTCACATCGAAAATCTCGAGCCTGGCACGACTTACTATTACCAGATTCCCGCTGCCAACGGCACCCCCCAGTCTGATGTTCTCAGCTTCATTACCGCCCAAGCCAAGGGCGATCTGTCAGAGTTCACCATCGCTATCAATAACGACATGGGCTACACGAACGCCGGTGGAACCTACAAGTACAACGAACGAGAGGTCGAAGATGGCTTGGCTTTTGTCTGGCACGGTGGTGATCTTAGCTATGCGAATGATTGGTACTCTGGCGTCATACCTTGCAACTCTTCCGAGTGGCCCGTTTGCTACAATGGCAGCTTCAGTACGCTGCCGAACAATGACACAAATCTCGATTACTTCAACACAACTTTGCCAGCCGGAGAAAGGCCGAACCAAGGTAGTCCTCGTGGTGGTGACATCGGTGTGCTATATGAGTCCAACTGGGACCTTTGGCAGCAATGGATGAACAAGATAACCAAGAAGGTTCCTTACATGGTCCTTCCTGGAGATCACGAGGCCACCTGTGCCGACCATGACAATTACCCGTATGTCCTCTCTGCATACCTCGATGAGTACATAAGGAACGGCACCAGCAACAGCTCCACCCTGAACTACTACTCGTGTCCCATTCCCAGCGCAACTTCACGGCCTTCCAGAATCGCTTCCATATGGCGGGCGAAAAGTCTGGTGGCGTCGGTGATTTTTGGCACTCCTTCGATTACGGGTTGGCCCACTTTATATCTATCGACACGGAAACAGACTATGCTCACAGTCCTGACAAGATGTTTGTTGAAGATCTTGAGAGGGTGAAGAAGAAGGAGGAGGACTGTCTCGGAAAAGATAAGGACTCGCCAAAATGCAAGTGTAAGGGCGAAGACAAATACACGCCGGAGTGCGAAGAGGAGGAGTGCA
The DNA here is from genome assembly GCF_003316985.1 of Fusarium coffeatum. Taxonomy (NCBI): domain Eukaryota; kingdom Fungi; phylum Ascomycota; class Sordariomycetes; order Hypocreales; family Nectriaceae; genus Fusarium; species Fusarium coffeatum. The sequence goes on from NW_022157997.1 coordinate 12,935, forward strand.
AGTGTAAGCCGATCAAAATGCATGAAGAGACGCATCCTCTAGACGAAGAGACATATCTACTGTCTGATGAGGTTCATCCTCTGGCCAACATGACGCACATCATGGATGTCGGTCCGTTTGGGAAGATCAACGGTTCGTACAAGGATAACAAGGCCTATGAGCAATACCAATGGTTGAAAAAGGATCTCGAAAACGTCAATCGATGCAAGAGTCCCTGGGTTATTATCATGGGCCACCGTCTTATGTATAGTTTCAAGTGTGGCGACTACCATGAACACCTGCGCGAAGCCTTTGAGAGGTTATTTCTGAAGCACAAGGTCGATCTCTACGTTGCTGGGTAAGCTGATATCTCCACCTCTTCAAAAGTACCCGACTAACCTCTTGTAGCCATGTTCACTGGTATGAGCGTCTCAAGCCCATACGAAATTGTATCGTGAACCATACCTCAATCGTCGACACAAATACCTACCAGGTGAACCCAGGCCATTCTATTGTCCACGTCATCAATGGAGCTGCTGGAAATATCGAGAGCCACGCTACAACCAATAAGTCGAACTCCTATCTCACTGAGGTCATCGATAAAACCAGCATCGCTACCTGTCCAGACGTGTAGAAGAAAGGTTCCAAGAGGTGTCGCCGTTCCCAATGGCGCGTTGGAAGTTAGGAGAGAAGGCGTACCAAATTGCTCGGTATGTTTAAAGAGTCTCAAGTCAGGATTTGATGCTAATTATCCATGCAGTGTTGGTGCAACATTTAACATCTATGGGTCTAGCGATAACTCGCTCGCTTTGTACAGGCAACTTGTAGAACTAGAGATAGTTGAAGTTGACTGGATATCTACAGGCTTGGAGGTCTTCCAAGACGGCCAGACAACTAGATCCCAGAGGACACATAAGCCCACAGCCTGGGTATCAGACAGTCACAGCGGGCTTACTATCTATGTCAGGCGAGATACCAGGGGTCCTAAATGGAATCCTGCGTCAACCCTGCCTAAAAGGCTCCAAGAGTGGCTGATGAAAAGTACATGTCAAAGCTCTGGCGTTGATGGGTTGGAAGTCCTCGAAGTCCTTTCTTCGATTTTCACTGTTAATGGTTCTGATCTAGACAAAGTCCTCTGGGAACAGGGAATCGTGAAGGTTCCTTTTGAGAACATTGAGTTAAATCTGAAGAAGGCTATGATCAAGGTGTGACTTCCTAAAGTCGACGAACGAAAGCCTTGTGCTTAAGGTATCAGATAGCGACCTATCCTGATATAATCTATAGGATAATAAAAACAGACCTAGTAATAGAACTTTACAAAAGATTGGCTGGGTACTACGTTCTCACCGATATTAAATTCTTTTACGGACAATCCGAAATCAATGTATATATTCACGAGTCTTCCAGTAATCCCTCTATAGCTCCTTGCTCGCTTAGGAACTGAGATGTAGCAAGTTTCGAATACTTGAAAGAATCTTCTAAAGCCTTTTGCAGTGCAAGTTTCGTTTCTTGCAGATGATTGAAGAACCAACAACTGCAGGTTAGCGAGCTATACATGGAATTGATAGCTTCCTCCAAGGCTACAAGACTATACCCATGATATGGGTGGCTAGGCATGGGCTTAAGGCCGATCTCTGATAGACTTTGGTCTAGATACCCGATTCGCATGTACAGACATTGTCGGCCGACCAACCCCACTCTTGGTCATTGAGGAACTTCCAATGCTGTTCTATCCTCCGGAAGAGAATGCAGATCGAAGCAATCCTTGCTTGCTCGATGAAACCTGTTTTATCCTGTCAGAGTCTTAGAATAGGCATCAAATGTCGCTCAACTTACGAATTACTTTCGAGTCTATGGGCAGCCCTAGAGGGTGAGTCGGGCCTCGACTCGTACGGATAGCGACTTGAGCTACCTCACGGAAGATTCCTTGGAAGAGGAAGACCCAGGATATTGTCAATTGAGAAGTAGATCCCTCGAGTAGAATGGCTTCACACGACTCACATCGGAATTGGTGACCCATGTGTCTACCCAAAGGTCCATTACCTCAAGGCATTCATACCAGTCGACCAGTACAGCGATCTTCGCAAACATCTCAAGGTCGATCTTGCGAGGAACATCTCGTGTTCTGTTGTGTAGTATGGTCATCAGTATCAAGAATGCTTCACCATCCCAATTCCACCCCTCCAGTGTCCACTCGTAACCTGACCCGGGATCTTGTGGGTTCCAGTTTTCGGTCAACAAGTCCTTGAATTCGTACGACGTAGCAAATAGAAGTGCAGAAGAGAGCCCGAATCGCAGTTCTGAACATTGTGATTTAGCCTGGACAAGCGATGACTCGTGTTTTGTCGGTACCACAGAAGCTTCCTTGCTTTTCGATATTTTTGTCTGATACTTCGGTAAGGCGTCGGGCCATGATTTCTCGAATTTGGCGGGAGGAAATGCTGCGCCAGGGTTACGGAGTATGAAGAGTGTATCGGCATCGGGATGGATTTTGTTTACCGCGGTGACGGTCATTGTCGCGAACGGGCGGAGGATCTATGGCTCTCGTAGGTGTTTAATTTTGGTTGGAGGAAGAAAAGAACAAAGAAAAAGATGGAAAGGCAGTTTGTGCAGCACCCCGCTCCTTATGCTACAGCATGGCAGAAAAATGGTATCGTGGAAGCTTTAGATTCGTGATTTTCAAGGTATAAATCGGTGGCGGAAAACCTTATACCCGTATGAGACTGGAGAATTTCCATTGAGTTTGCCGTGAGGCAACGAATGTCAATGCTTGTTCAGGGGCTATAAAGAAAAACCGCCGTATCCTTTCCATGCTGTATAAGAGGACGCCATTCTCAGTCGGTGGGTGAGTTTTAACATTAGCGACCTACAACATTGAGTGATAATTAGTCGTATCACCACCCAAGCTACGATGAGGTTATTGGTTCTCGCGATTACAAGATGAGAGGATTTCACATCACATAAATACTAGCTAGGGACTCAAGCGGCTGCCAAGTCTCTCCTTTCGAAAGCTGATTTTTTTTAGTATAAGCCTGCCGTCTTCAATAGCAATACGGTCCTCCAGCGGAAAAAACGCTCGCTGGTCATTCCATGACCCATCCCGCTTTTGTAGCTCCGCTGTAGGACGGACCCCATCAAGTTTAATATTGCGCGCTGTAGTCATAGAGTCTATTGTAAAGTTACATATTAGTATTGTACTTTTCCTATATTGCAATTGTATTTGCTACCTGGGCCTTTTTAGGACGGTAGGGAAGCCTTAACAAGACTTACTTGTACTATTCAATTGACAATAGCCATTGCTATTACTGAGTACAGTGTTTAGGTCTATCTTATCTGACTTGGATATTGAGTTCGTCCTTCTCATCTACTTTATAGGAGGGAGTCTGAGGTTATGTCCTTCAGTGAGCTGAATAATATTATTGGCTTGCTTTTGCAATTGCACTGTCATAGTGTAGTTGCTATGCGCGTAGAATAGAGAAAATAGTAGTAGGTACGGATTTGTTGTTAGAGCCAGAAAGACTTATTGTATAGTAGAAGTTTAAAGAATGTTACAAACTGAGTTGCTCTCTGCTAGGTAGGAAAGGAACAAAGATTTATACAGGAGAGACAGGGACAGTTACTCGGAGTCGGTGCACTATGGTGTTTTATTCACATTTTGAGGCCAGCTAGGTAGTATTCCACGCGGCCGGACTGTTTCATCCAATACCTGTCTCTTGCAGAAGCTGAATGCACCCATGTGACCCACGTCCTCAAAAGCTGTTCTGCCTCTGAGGTACGTTTATCCACCCTTCATAGTCTGTCATCCTAGACTTAATCTAGAATTCTAAATTATCTTCCTGGTGGGTCTCAAGCACACAGTCGCTCGTTGGATAAGCGACACAAAGTAAAACGAAACCCTTCGTAATTTGTTCCTCGTCTAGTTCGCTCTGGTCATCTTGATTGACGCTTCCCGAAACCAAACGCACAGTACAGCTCGTGCAGGACCCAGACCGGCATGAAAACGGTATATCAATACCACGCTCATCAGCTTCATCGATGATGTATCTATCATCAGGACATGGAAAGGTGTAGTCTCCGTCTGGGGTCTTCAATGTGACTTGGTAGGTGGACATGGTGATATCGGTAAAGACTTGTGGCGGAGTAAAAGATAGATGGAGAGGTGGCGGTGCAAAGGTGCTTTTTGGGAGGCTAACTTTAAGATTGATGTTTTAAGGTTGAAGGATAGGGGTGTCGAGAGCTCGGAGGAACAGAGAAAAGAATTGCTTTACAGCAGGGGGAATGAAGGAATTAATGTAGCTCTGGTAACAAGTCTGCCTTGGCCAATGGCAGATTATGGACTTGCAATGTATCGCCGTCAGAACTATCATTGGGCTGTTGAACGAACTGAGACACGGCTCTGCCACCATGACGTCAAAGGTCGAATATGATCTTCGTTAAAAACTACTCAGATTTAGGAAACGGGCTAATGGATCGGCCCGGGCATAGCTGAAAGAATGATTGAGCGGTCTGAGCGGGCGTTTAGCCAACATGTCAGCACCAATTGGGTTCTGGTGCGGAATGGTGGCGCCTCTGTATGTAAGACAACCTAACGCGACATGGCGATGCGAGCAACAATTTCAGGGAAAAGGTCAAAGAGTCTGGCATAGAACGGTGAGCATACGTCATTGCGACCTGATGAGATAACTGAACTGGGCATCGTGCATATCCGAGTCTCAGCCAGTTACATAAGTTCTCACAAGTTCTCAAATTCATTTACCTCGAGCTGCAACGGCTTCACTTCACTTGAGTTCATCCAAACAACCAACACGAATCATATCCAGACCATTATATCTAACCAGTATAACTCAGAATCATGTCTGTAGCTACAGAGAAGGCAGTCCTCCCTCACGTGGCCCATCATTTAGATCCAGCCCTCTCAACCGAACAATCGCAAGAAGCTCTTTTTACACGCATAACAGAGCTTGTTAAAGAGGCTCCAGTCATGCTGTTTCTGAAGGGGACACCCAAATGCCCCGTGTGTCGTTTCAGCCGGCGGATCGTCAGGCTCTTGAACGACCGCAACGTCATGTACAGTTCCTTCAATATCCTGTCCGATGAGGATGTTCGACAAGGATTGAAGACGTATGGTGATTGGCCCACGTTCCCGCAATTATGGGTTAACGGTGAGCTTGTCGGTGGACTAGATGTGGTGAGTTGCTTCCGGCTGTCACCCATATAGGCCGATTGCCTAAAACCATTCCGTCAGGTCAAAGAAGAGTTTAGCGCGAATCCGAAATACTTAAGTGAGCACTCAACGAAGGAAACTGTAGCCTGATCAACAGGAACGAAGATATACAAAAGGATTCAATTGGGCTCCCAAGTCTCCATTGCAGTTATCTCCTTCATTTCTATTACTAGAAATCAATTCGCTACCCCGTAACTGCCAACCCACATGCAGTCTGTCTGCGCGCGCGTTGCTTCCACTGCTGGGCCGTATTCGCGGAATCATACCCTGGCAGTGAACGTATCATCTCGGATAAGTAGGAGACTAGCAGGGATGTCAAGTAAACAGAGTAGATAAATAAGATGAGGCACGAATACTTAACCATCCTCGCGATGAAATCTTAACACGTCAAGAACGCTTTCCTAGTCCAATCAAGGTCTGATCGAATGGGAACGCTGAACGAGTTCCCAATAAATTCACCACGCAGTCTCTGTTGCTCGTACTCCACCACCTCAGCCTTCACATCGTCAGAAAGACCATCCAACACTTGATCCCATTTTCTCCACGATTGCATCTCTGTAGAAGCACCTCGATCATCGTCTGACTTCTGATCAACCTTCATTGGTACCTTCCAACACATCACCACCGGAGAACTAATAACAGTCTCCTTCTTGCCAGATATAGCTGGGCTACTTTCAAAACTCAGCACTTGACCAGGTCCACATGAGGGTCGTTCCTCAGGTGAATACTCATCAGCGCTTGAAGCATTCATGATAAGGTGGAGCAGGCAGTCTTCTTGCTTTGATGTGCCATCCCAATACTTGATATGTGGATTGCGGGAAATAGAGGATTTGGAAAAGTAGATAGGAACGCCCAGTGTGGCAACTGGATTCAGTGTTGGACTTGAGGAGTCTTGACTTGAAGGCATCGTGAGCGACCATCATGGAGGCACTGGAAAGTCTCGGAGTCGAATTCAAGCTGGGGGCTGCAGTCGCTGCGGTGGACTCCAACAGTGTACAACTTAATTCTGGCGAACACATTGACGCAATGACTGTCGTCTGGACTGCCGGCATGCGAGCAACGCATTTGACGCAGCAAATTCCCGGAGCCAAGGACACACTGTCTCGGCTTTACGTGGACCAACACCTCCGTGTTCCAGGCCGTGAGCACGACTTTGCTACCGGGGATGCCGCCCATGCCGTCGCTGATGACGAAGGACACGTCGCTTTAATGTCCTGCCAACATGCTAATATCCTCGGTCGTTTCTCCGGACACAACGCAGCAGCGGACTTGCTCGGCGAACCAACTCTTACCTACTCTCAGGCTGGATACGGTACATGCCTCGACCTTGGATCATGGGGCGCGCTCGTAGCGCATGGATGGGAAAGGGACGTCAAGATCACGGGACGCGTGGCGAAAAAGGTGAAGCAATACATTAATCAGAAAGCAATTGTTCCCCCGCAGGATACCGAGGAGGCGATGGAAGCTTCAGTCCCTGGTCCATATGACACGGAAGAGCTTTTTGAGAGTATTCTCGCTGTAGTCGGGTAGTCTTTATTTAAGCCCGCCTCATTCGATATTACATACTCGAACATACGTACACATTCGTTTAGCATCAGATCGAATTTCAGAACAATTAAATGGCTGACTTAGTTATACCTCGTTCAGTCTCAACTGCTCAAGCCCCAGCTATAACTCGTTATTGTTGGCTAGCTCAGCTCAACACACTCGTGCTGTCTCCTCCTCTCTTCCTGGCATCTGTCCTGTTCTTCACAGCCAATTGGTGCCTCTTGCCTCCACCTTGAATATTGAGCTGCTCCTCCGGCGCTGGCAAAGACAGGATCAATTAATGTTTCCCCGTCATGAACGAATGACAACTTCCCTGAGCTATCATTTTCTCTCTGTAGGTACCCATTACCGACGAGCACGCTTCTTGAAGCTTGAAGAAATGCCGGATGTGTCGCGTTCTCTCCAGTTAATAATATCGTATCCAGACGGACTCCTTCAGGAACTGTGCCGCAGAAAGCCTTCAACCTTTCAGTGACGCAAGTCCAGAAGTTGCTTCCATCGTCCAAGGTAGATAGACCCAGGTCCAGATCTGATAACGTCCGGTCACCTTTTCTGGGCTGGAGATGCGTAAATGCCTACCAAGTCCTGATAATCTCCCCGCGTAAGTCGGTAGGAGTGATTCCCACGACTAGGGTCGTCTCCAGGGGAGCTTGATCCTGCTCCTCATCACATTGCCAAAGGATCTTGTAGTTTCTACACAAACCCTTGCCATGTCCCGCGAAAACGGCATACGACTCGAGAAGCCGGCTTGGGTACCCACCGGCAGTTGGCAAAGGAAGTACAACTTTCGGACGGGGTAGATCAGCGGCTACCCATGGTCGAAGGTTCGCATATTCGAGCGCGTCCCAAAGGTCTACTTCTGCCAGGCCTTGAATTCGGGGGTGCGACAAGGCGACTCTATCTAGCGGGCCCGTGACAGCAATAGATGTCGCGTCGCGTAGTGAGACAAGCATGGCGGCGATAATGTCGACATCGGGCGTAGCTGGTCTTCCAATCTTTTTGTTGAAAGACCATCGCAGCTTCTCCTATCTGGATAGCGGTGAAGGCGGAGGAGAGTCAGCTAGACGCTTCAGAAGTGCTGCATATTCCGGGTTTGCCGGAACAGATGCGATATTCTTTACAGTGTTATTATAGAAATGCACTGCAGCAGTCCTAGTAATTGACCAATTAGTTTGGTTGCGGTGGGTAAGAGTAAGCATAGGGATCACAAATAAAAAGAACGTACCCAGAGGATAACGATAGACTGAACCCAATTCCAGGCGCTTCGTAAACACTCCTGGGTAGACAACCAGGGCAAGTAGGAAACGGCTCGAAATAGTCACCAAAGGCCTTCGCGCGGGCGATCAGGCTGAAAAAAAAGTGCTAAGCGCATGGTGGGATTGAGAAGAGCAAGAAGTTGCATGAAACGCAATGGAGAAATGGTGAAGTAAAACAAGATGCTTCACAAGTTTCAGTGGTGCAAATGGTTTGCTGGTCACATGACAACTGCATCAGCCATGCACGACCAACAGGTCATACCCTGTACAAGATATCTGTTTTTGAGTTTTTCTGCGGCGTAAGTTCCCAACTGTACAAGATATGAAATGGTAATCACAAGTCTATTCAGGTTCTTTCAAGTTAAGAAACCCAAAGCAAAAACGCCCGAAGGAGGGGAACAAGATGGCATCAGCCCCAATCTTATTTCTCAGTATCTGTACGTCCTTGGTAATCTCTACAGTCTTTGTAAGCTTTGTTAAAGTCGTGGAGGTAGCTATTCATATCGAGCCTCTGCAAGCGCTGGCCGCTGAAGAGTTCAAAAGTGCATCTGAGTATAATAAATGACTAAAATCTTAGAGACTGCGTTGCGTTAGCAGTAGCAGAGCTATAGGCATACATAATCGAGGGAAAGGTGCTGATAGCTACGCTAACCAAAAATAGTTCGGACATGGAGCTGAAACTGACACTAACCGAAATGAGTAGTTGTAGATCTTGGCACGTCGGTCCCGCTGACTAAAGAACTAAGCGATCTTTTCTTCTGTGATTAAACCTCCTTCTCTCAAGGTCCATAAGAACAAATGGAAACAAAACAAGAGTATGCCTCAGAACTTTGAATTCGTCAACGTCTCTAACCCTAATGGGCTTACCCCTCCCCATATCCGGAGCTTGACTCATTCCCACGCCATTCGGCAAAAACATGCCAAAGAGAGAAGACTAAGAATGCAGAAACACCAGGAAGACAAGTACAGAGAAGCGGAAAGGACTTCTTTGGACAGGGTTCTTGACTATAGTCGTGATCCATTTGCCGCACTTCCGACACAGCTGTCATCTTACGAAAACTTTCTTCTCAACTATTGTATGTCCGTCCATTTGTTTGTGCGTAGCTACTAATAATAGTCTGAAGATGTTCGCGTCGTCGTCCCGCAGAATGTGAAGACCTGTCATTTGTTCCCTCGTTTAAATGACCATGAGGGGAAGGTCTTGCGCGATTGGGTCGGCCTTGCCTTGACTGACAGCGATCTTCTCTGTTCCGTTATTCTCCTCGGATCATGCCGTCACATCCTTCTCAACAATCCACGCCCCGAGTTAATGCAGATCGCATTACAGTACAAGTACAACGGACTAAAAGCATTGCGTCATGCCGTTAGTGGCGCCTCACCGACTGTCAATGCGGTGACTATCGCTAAAGCTTGTGCTATGGCGCTAGATGAGGTTGGTTTTTATGTTTCCCACGAGGGTGTTTCTCTAATATCTGAGTAGGTTCAGTTTGGTGAAGCTTCCGTTGCTCGACAGCATATCCAGGGTGTGCTTGCACTGATAGAAGCTGCTGGGGGCTCTCGGTGTCTGGATGCTACAGGCTTGTTGGAGCGTATGTATCATAGATTTCGTGACATGAAGGAAGATGAAGAGCAACATTTGGTGTGCAGGTACCGAAGCGAAGCGGACTTGGACTCTCCCAACCTGGTATCCTCAAACCCATGGAATCAAGTCTTTGCGTCAGGTTATGTTTAAGGTACATAGAATTATAGCAAAGGGTCAGGCTGAAAGATGTACCATTATCCATAATTGATGTTAGTGGGTTTCTAGCTCCTTTCCACTTTGCCAAGCCTTATAACTTCCTGTTCAGGTAAGGCATGCCGGCACTCAAGCTGGGATCTATGAGTTGAAGAGTATTAGGACGATCCCTACCATTCTTTTGGATTCGATGAGTATTGTTCCATTCTTATCAATTCGTTTTGTAAGCTCGGAAGCTTCATGCTACATGATAACATATGCCGGCCTTACTAGTTCCCTTGAAAACTATATATATGTCGAGCTGCCACCTAATCTGGACCATCTCGGGATCATCTACACCAGAACCATCTAATCATATATCATCAAACATACCGACATGTCCTCGCCTGCAGTTACCATCCCTACCGGCTCATGGGTCCTTGTTACCGGTGCCACTGGCTTTGTCGCTGGCCACGTTACCCGCCAGCATCTCCAACGCGGGTACAAGGTCCGCGGCACAGTCCGCGACCCAGCGAAAGCTGAGTGGCTCACTGAACATTTCAAGTCCTACGCCGATATTGGCTCCTATGTGCTCGTGAAAGTTCCCGATCTATCGATTCCCTGCGCTTTTGACGAGGCAGTAAAGGGAGTCTCGGCCATTGCTCATATCGCCAGTGTACTTGACTTTGATCCCAACCCCAACAATGTCATTCCCCAGACTGTCGGCGGAGTAACATCTGTCCTTGACAGTGCATCCAAAGAACCCTCTGTCAACCGCTTTGTTTTCACCAGCTCCATCGTCGCAGCAGTCTTCCCTACAGCGGACCAAGAAGATGTCATCGACCGCAATTCATGGAACGAATTCTCTGTCAAAGAAGCCTGGGCTCCTCCTCCTTACGAACCATCGCGTGCAATGCTAGTCTATGCCGCTAGTAAGGTTATGGCTGAGCAAACGCTGTGGAAGTACGTGGAGGAGAAGAACCCTCACTTTGTGACCAATGTCGTCAGCCCTGCGGGTATCTTAGGCGAGCCACTTAACGAGAGACATGCCACTGCACACGGAAACTGGATCTATTCGCTCTTTACTGAGAAGAGGGAAATGGTTGATGCGTACCAGACTTGTAAGTATCATCTGCTAAGAAATACTTAGAATGTCTTGCTGATATGAGACTCTAGTATTTTTTGTTGACGTCCAAGATATTGCTGTTATTCACGTTGCTACTATCCTCGATCCCGAGGTCAAAAATGCACGTCTACAGGCTTGGGGTCACAAGGGTCACTGGAATGAGTTCCTCAATATTTTGCGGGAACTTCGACCTCAGAGGAATTTTATTCTTAATTATCCTTAGATATTTTATCTTAAGATCTTAACTAATTAATCTAAGTCTGTGGCTCTTTTGAAGAAATGGGCCGGTCAGGATAATTGGAAGCCTCTTAGGGAGATTATCATTGAGGCTATAAACAACCCCTACTGGAAAACTCACTGAAAGTCTAACATTCGATCCGAGGTTAGACAACTGCAATCAAGATTCAGTTAGTACAAAGTTGCAATAGCACGAGACTTGGTCTTTGAAGGGACTAGCTGTCAAGCTATCAATTTCTCTAGCACAAGATGTCAAGACACCAATCATGCCTTGAGAAGCGGGTGCATATGTTTACCGAGTAGTACTGCTATAATCGCTGGTTGTTAACGTTTCCGAATAGTTAACGATCTATTTTGGGTGAGTTTCTTGTGACTATCCGATAGAGGGGGCCAGGTTGACTAAACCGGCCATATATCTTATGCCTGGAAATAAACTTGTATTAGTTTGCCTCGGCTATTTCCATTCACGTTAATTACACGCAGCGTACGCAGCGTAGAACCCCTAGGCATTTGTATTCCTACCAATGAAAAACGCTGATAGGAATGGAATCCTGGACCCTGCCATCAAATACCTGGTTTTAGGGTTCTTGGCACATGGGGAATTGGGGGCTGAGAGCTTCCTCTCTTGAGAATTCGGCCGTATCGAGAAGGCTATACGAAAAGACCCTGCCTGGGGTTAAGGCGGAGCCTGCCCATCCTCGTTGACACTCTATATCGCCCGGTAAGCTTTCGTTTGTCGTCATCGTGTTTACTAAGGATCAGGTATAACTTTGCACACCCGTTATCAGGTAAATTTGAAGCCCCCACTTATTCCATTTACTTCCTACTGCCTGTCACACACACCACCTTACTTTTCCTCTGTCTTTATACCTTTTGGCCTACTCTGCTTGATTATTCAATTAATTGATGATGGATGGAAACGATATTCTTCCTGAAGTTCTCACAGTACGACAAGACTCTTCTGACACTTGCTATTTTCCCGACAAAGCGGTAGCCAAGGGCTACAAACCATGTGGCTCCAAGTCGATTTGCTGTGACCTTGACGGGGATCAGGAATGTCTACAAATCGGTCTTTGTGGAAGGTATGACAGATATGGTACGCAGACCTTGTATCAGGGTGCTTGCACAAACCAAGACTGGACTTTTTGTACAAGTATCTGTAAAGCGAGTGAGTAACAGTTTTCAAGGGAATTTTTCACGTGGATCTGACCCAGCTATCAGGGATAAATGAGACGGCTCCGGTCAAACGGTGCGGATCTGACGACTATTGTTGCGAGGATCCCTCCCAACGACTGCTGTGATCCCCCCCCAGATCGAATTACAATCGTAAAGGTACCAGACTCGAATCCACCTGGTCCTGTTAGATCGCTTCGACCAGATCCTGCAAAACAGCCCGTTGGAGCAATAATAGGTGACGTTGTTGGGGGTTTAGCTTTTATTACCATCCTGCCCATCTTTGGCTGTTGCTTGTTCCGCCGCAGAAGAGGAGCGAGAAGGAAACTACTCAAAGATGAACTCGACGATAAGGACAAAACAAGCCTTGGCATTACTCTTGCGGAAGCTGATCCTGGACCCGGAAGCGTGTTGGTCGAATTGGACGCGCGGACAAGGGCTATGACAGAGGCGAATGCTAGTCCAGATAGCGTATTGGTGGAATCGGATGCAAGACCCATAAGACCAAAGAACATTCATGAGTTGCCAGGATAAGTCACGATTCAGTCACATCTTTGGGTAATTTGTGGCCTACTGTGATTGAACTTCGTGGTAGACGGAACATGGTAGCCTAGGGTAGGTGCGCAAGAAAAAGATAGTGGCATGCAATTATTGCTAGGTTTTGTTCCTACTAGTAATACAGAATGAACTTAAGGTACAGTGGCGCTGTCGGTCGTTAACAATGAATTCTGCTTGACATGAGCTTTCCAGCTAACAGACAGTACCCATTGGACTTATTGAACGGATGGATCGCTGTCTCAAGTGTTCATATTCCACCAGGGTTGTTATTTAACATCGCTAGCAATAGGGCGATTAGTGATCATCATTTTGTTACGGAATACCACCAAGCTAAATCTAAAAGCATCATACCATCAGCATACAATTACCGCAGCATTGCGTTCATCTTTAACGATTATAAGTTAGTGCACAATGGCAGCTGGGTGATAGAGGCTTGTAAGAGTTGACAAGACTAAAACTCTCAGCTCAATGGTAGACGTGAAATACACCGCCAGGCCAAGCGCCTAAAAACAAGGACCCTGTTTCCTTAGGTAATAACAACTTGAGGCTATAGATCATTCGTGACAATAAAAGGTGGATTTCGGATCTGCAGATCCCGGCGCCATCTCCCGGGACCAGCCAACCTGACCAAGGGGCAAATAGGTCTTGGCGAAAGCTCCTGCTCATAACTGAATGCTTTATAAATGAAAAGAGCTACTCCCCCTTGGGTAACGAATTCGTTAGCTGTGTTCTGGCCCACACAAGACTGTAGAATGCGATTGGATGAAAATCGTCTATGTGGGTAGATTGAAGGGACTTGGTTTAGCTCATCGGTAGTCTCAGCCCTATCCAATTAAACCTTCAAAGACTGACGTTAGTGTCTAGATAGCTACAGCTACTTAGCTACCGGCAATAGCCCCGTTGTTGCAGAATGTTTCACTAGCCAAGCTACCCCACGCAACAATTAAGGAGTAAGATAAGTAACAAAACGTACAGTAAGTTTAAAAAAAATTGCTATATTGCACTTTAATCTATCACTGCTGCTGGTGCACTATTTATGTTTCCATGCTCTTAGAACTTTATATTCTTAGTTAAAAGGAAAATCCAAGTTCTTTAGCTGTAAATGAGGGCATTGAAGCAACGAGCTGGCAGGACGACTCAGGACACTGCCGTAGGAACTCGTGAACTTAGTCACGCCCAGTAAAGCCAAGAGACTAGACTCTACAGTAGCGATTGAATCGCGTAGTTATAAGATAGCTTTTGCAAGCGCGTGTAAGTTTTAATTAATTGACGGTATAAGTCTAAAAGAAGTTAGTATCCACTGGACATAATCAATTCATGAGTTCATACGGTTCTGACGGTACAGACCACTCAACCTGGGCGTTGCTTTTTCATGTCTGATCGCGAGGCCGGCTCGTTTTTAGCGTTAATCCAAAGCCGCCTCAACTGGTGACGGGCTGGCGGGTAGGGCGATCCAAAGCATTGACGGAACTAGAGGAACCGCTTATCGCGAATCGGTGGATCTCGTTCATGTTGACTCGCCTTGTGGATGCCTCCTTGAGTAGCTTAGATACTAAAGGGGCCACTAAGTCTCTTTGGGTTCATTTCAAGCCTATTCAAGCTAGCTTCACCTGCATGTAGTCTGTTTCAGGTCCCGAAAGAAGGCATTGCGGGTCTTTTTCAGTTTTCCCTAGACGCAAGTCCCCAATGTACGTTTCCGGAATGTAAATACTAACCATGACCTCCATGCTTGACATGGCTTCAAACCTTTCTCACATTCTTGTTTCTTACTTCTTGTTTACTGGCCGATTACGATGAGGCTTTTCAACGGGATTTTCGCCCTTATTGTGGTTTCCGTGTCATTGGCTTCGGCTCAGTCTTCCGATTCCTCTGCGATCTTGGCCACTATACCACCGTGTGCTGTAAGTACTTCTGTAGTCAGCCCATATAGTAAGCATATGGACTAACATCAAAAGGTAAAATGTTTGGTTGCGTCTGTCAGAAATTCAACATGCGATCTCTTCGACACAGAATGTACATGCAACAACCAGGAACTGCAAGCCGACATTGAGAAGTGTGTCATTGCCTCTTGCACAATCAGGGAGTCTTTGAGTGGGTAATCCATCATGCTTCGAGGTACGATACATAGACTAACACTGAGTAGCAACGAAAAACGCGTCTATGACAATGTGTCACGAACCCATTCGAAGCCGTCAACACGAGTTGCTGGTTATAAATGCTACAATGGGGGTCTTTGCAGGTCTCTTTGTCCTACAAAGATTCATGTCAAAACTCTTTATGAAGCTGTCTTTTGGTCTTGATGACCTTTTTATCGGGTTATCTATGCTTCTCATCATCCCCTGTATAGTTATCAATGTGGATGGTTTGATCCCCAACGGTTTAGGCCGCGACATCTGGACTGTCCAGCCTGACCAAATTACCACATTCGGCCTTTACTTCTATATCATGACGATCTTGTATTTCACCCTGCAGACATTCTTAAAGCTGGCCATGATATCTTTCTTTCTGCGCATCTTTCCAACACGAGGTGTCCGAAGAACGTTATACGCAACCGCTGCCTTCAATTGTCTGTACGGTTTGGTATATATCTTCATCGCCGTCTTCCAGTGCCAGCCTATCAACCTCTTTTGGAACAGATGGCAACACAAAGAAGAAGTTGGGAAGTGTCTCAACATCAACTATATGACTTGGTCCAGCGGAGCGTTTACCGTTGCCCTCGATATGTGGATTCTATGCATACCACTTTCACAATTGAAGAAGCTGAACCTGGACTGGAAGAAAAAGGTCGGAGTTGGCATTATGTTTAGCGTCGGCCTCTTGTAAGTATCAATCATCCAGGTCTGCACACGTCGCTGTCACTAACAGATACATAGCGTCACTATAGTGAGTATCCTACGTGTTATAACCACGATAAAATTCACCGCAGGAGACGGTGCGAACAACGCAACTTGGGAATATGTTGAGTTCGACGTGTGGTCCACCATCGAAATCGCCACCGGGGTAGTTTGTGCCTGCCTTCCGAGTCTACGACTCCTTCTCGTCCGCATCTTTCCCAAGCTGGGTGGGTCATCGGCCCGGAACTACTACCAACACGACAGCAACAATTTCCACAAGGACCAGCCTGGCTGCACCTGTTCACTTTCACAACCCTTGGGGTCAAGCTCAGAGGCCGATAAGACGTCCCGTGACAGACGCATCGACTCTGTTGGTATCACTCGCGACAGAACTTACGAGGTGGAGTTTGGTAAAATTGATACTGATGAGACGGAGCTAGTTTATATGAAGGATCTGAATCAAGATCTTGCAAGTACAAAGTACAACGTTTAACGCCAAGATTTTATCAAATATGACTTTTTGATAGATTAATAAACTGTCAATACATGAGAGAATTTGATGTTGGTCCGTTTAGTAGTGTATTAATGGATTGCAGCTCAGGGGCTATTGGTAGATATTATCTGGGTTTGTTAAAGTCCTGGTGTCATTTGTAATTGAATGTCCTCAATATGCTCTATGCTATTTCTGGACAGCTGACGGTCAAGCGAGGACCCCCGTTGTTGGTGGAGCCCGACACCAAAGCCGTAACTACCATTTCCGAACGCATGTCACCCGACACGTATAGACGCACTATGCCATACAAGTACCTTAGCCGAGAGCCTAGTTTAGGGCCAAAGGGAGATCAATTACAGAGGAACACGTACCGTACACAGCCACATAAGCACATGTGGGGGGGGCTTGAAACCACAATAACTACTTTCCCATGCCCTCGTCAGGCTGAATCCTACAGCATGCATTTCTTTATCGAAGAATTTTTTCTTTTTCTTTCAAACCAGCATCACTATGTCGGGCATAGAAGCAATCGGACTGATATCAGGAGTATTGACCATTCTTGACACTATCAATAAACTTCGGCAAACGATCGAAGATGTACATGGTCTCAACCCGATGCTGCGACAAGCAGCTGACCGCCTTCCTCTTATCGATGAGATCTTGAAGACCATCAAAGCTTCGATCGATAGGGATGGTACCGATGACATCGCTTGCTCTTCAATGCAACCAGTCTTGCAGAGCTGTTCAAACAAAGCGCATTCATTAAAGGACATCTTGCAGACTGTTGCAGTGGGTGTGAATGGATACACACCCACAAGCCGGAGATATGTCTCCGCCATTCGCGGGCTCAGAAAGAGGCAGCAAGCTGAAGACCTCATGGAGGGGATGTTGAACGATGTGTACCTGTTGATTGGTAACAATATGCTGCGAAAGTCGATGGAACCCCGGAAAGAAGAGGAAATGGCTTCCAGGCCATCCTGCGCCGGCATGAATGTCTGCCCATCTGAAAAATCGAACGTTGGGAATTTCGAGAATCAATTCAACAATTTCAATGGCACACAAACAAACAACTTCTATGGAAAACAATACATTGCGGAAACAATGAATTTTTATTAGGACGGGAGGCCCTAGATATCGAACCTGTAAAAGAGCGAAATACATAATTCATCTATTATTAAAGACGATGTCGTTGTTCGCATTGTACTGTTGACCAGATCCTGTGTGATTGTTTTGAGAACCGTACCAGTTGTTAAATTGATTGCCACTACCAAGCCTCAGATTCTGGAATGATTCGTGGGGATGAACCGACAATTCCACCTTCTTCAACCGATCGATGGTAGTCTCCAATCCCTGCACCAATGTTCGTGATTCCGAGTTACTGGGCAGGGTTGTGATCGCTGTGAGGGCGTTGGCCAGTAATTTGAGAGCCACGATCTCTACCGGCTCTTTGCCCTGTACCTGAACCAGTCTCTTGTAGTCTTCAAGTCGAGAGGTTCCTTGTCGTATAGCCAGCATGCTGATTGTCTCTAGGAGGGTGCAAGAATTCTGGCGACAATGCGAAATTGTTGTATCTAAACCTGACGTTGTACTGTCGTTGTTCGGTTCGTCGGATAGGTCTCTTAGCAATTCAAGAGCCTGGAGAGCCAGACCCGATGCTTGCGCCGCCTCGTGAAAAGCAGCGGGAAGGCTCTGGTCGTCTTTGATATAGGTATAGCTCATTTCTGTCTTGCGTAGGGACTCGGTCGCAACGGTCAGGCTATTTGCGGAAGCCATATCGAGCTCCAGACTTTTCTGAGAAAAAAGGTAAAATGTGGAGTAAGTTCAGGAAATGCTCAGGTATTCGTTTTCCTAATACTCACTCATTAGGCTCTGGCGGCGACGTGGCACCGCACAATTTGTCAAGCCATTATTCTATTTATAGCAAGGCTGACAGTTGCCTGTCAATTCTAGGTTCGCCTCATTTTCCTCCCCGCCACGAGCCAAACCTGATTGTCGCTGCATGTTTGCAATCTATTCTTCTATCCTTTGCCAATATCCATAGTACACCTGATTTGTGGGGATCTTTCCTCTAACCCCCGTAAACAAAATGCTACAGAGGCTTCTTCAGTTCTTGGATGGTACCGATCCCACAGCAGGAAACGAGCCTGTGCCTGATTCCCCAGCGTCAGACCACGCTCCGAGGGATTCTTTCCATGCTTACGGAGAGAACTCGTCTCAGAATAACAACAGTGGCTCGGGTTCGCAAACGAACATCAATCATTTGCACATAAACAGCTCAACAAAATCTCACAGCTTCAAGGTAGACCTCATGAAGGCCTTGAAAGTCGTCAACTATCGAGATGGAAAAGACCGTTATCCCTCAAGAGCCACCGGTACATGTCAGTGGGTAACACGCGATCCAATGTTCATCAATTGGGACCTATCAGCAAAATCTGGTTTATTGTCTATAACAGCGGACCCTGGTTGCGGGAAATCTGTGCTTGCCAAATACCTGTTGGAGGAGGAGCTGACTGCAAGGCATAGTGGAGAAAATCGGATCGTCTGCTATTTTTTCTCTATGGATACCCCCGAAAGCATGGACCGGGGGGCATGTGCTATTCGATGCATACTACATCAAGTATTCTTGGAAAGACCGGACTTGATTAGTCCCGATCTTCTGAAACGACTCCAAACGAAAGGCGAGAAATTTCTTGAATCAATCAACGACTTGTGGAAAATCCTGATTAATGCTGCCCGGGCTTGCAGGATTGTGTGTGTTGTAGATGCACTGGATGAATTTCCAAACTTTGGAGCCTCGCTTTGCCACAGGCTTCGAGAGCTTCAACATTTGCCAGAAGGCATATCGCTCAAATTCCTTGCGACTCATAGACCCTACTTGAACATCTACGAAGCTCTGGGGCCACGGAGAGAATACACACAAATGATGTTAAGCGAGGACGCCCCTGCGATGAGGAGACATTTTCAACAAGACGTTGACACCTTTATTAACGAAAGGCTTGAGCAGATTGCCAGACGTGGAGGCATCGAAGAAGGCGGAATCGAGATTCTGCGGCAAGGAGTTACAAGAAATGCAAACAGAACGTATCTATGGGTGCATCTGGTCTTGGGCTGGATCGAAACGATGCAGAACTTGGACCAACGCAAGATACGCAGATTGATGTGTATGCTTCCATGGACCCTGGAAGAAGCATATCAAGAGATCCTTCAACGAAGTGACGAACGTCCAGGCAAACGGCGCTCATCGACACGTGACATACTGATGATAGTCCTGGCTGCCCAGAGGACGTTGACCTTGAGGGAGATGTTGGTGCTGTGCAATATTCATTCCAAGTGTCAAGGTATGGATATGTCCGACTTGGGCCAGGAGGACTTCAAGCGAGAACTAAAGGACAGGGCCGCGCTTTTTATTTCCTTCGTCGATGGCAAGATATACCTTCTTCACCAGACCGCTAAGGAGTTCCTAATGGAGAGCAACCCTGATGTCACAAGTTATCAGGGTGACGCCATGCAGAGGACCTTTCAATGGAAACGATCTATGCGAATGGACGACTGTCACGGACTTCTAGCTAGCCTCTGCATGAGATATCAGGCGCTTGGAGAGTTCAGAGTGAAAGCTTCTGAGGCAAAAGCGCTCTCACAAGCTTATGCTCGAGAGCACGATCTTTTCGAGTACGCAGCAGTTTACTGGCCTAGCCATTACCGTGACTCGTCAGATCACGTGCAATCTAGGCTACAGGATAGAGCCGAACATCTCTGCTCGCATGTCGGGGGAAAGCTCTCTACCTGGTTTTATGTCTACTGGCATATATGGGAGTCAAAAGACCCCGTTTCAGCCATTCAAGCGACTGGTTTCACTCCCCTAATAGCAATGTGCTATCTAGGACTTGACCGTCTGGTTGAGAGTCATTTGAGGAAAGCCAAGTACAGCCTCTCTACGCGGGACCGAGTTTATAAACGCACTGCCCTCACTTGGGCATCCAGGAGTGGGTTTGACCAAGTTGTCAAGTTGTTACTCGAAGCGAGAGGGTCTAGATGGCTCGGCGCCAGGGTTAAACTAAATTCTCGAGATCGCCATTGCTGGACAGCCTTAAGTCACGCTGTTTACCGGGGTCATCACAACGCCATAGAACGACTTCTTCAAGCTGGCGCCCGTCAGAATATTACTGATCGGACCGGCCTTTCAATCAAGCAACTTGCTCAGGACGACAAAGCAACACTGGAACTCTTAAATGCCTATCAAACAAAGAGGCGTAAGTGGAAGGACTGGTTCCGCATTATAAGCCATTATGTTGGGCTGTTTCTTTTTCTCTCTGCGAAAATTTTTGTAGAAGTCGTGATGCTCCCGGTTATGATTGTAGTGACATTTACTGGGGCTATTGCCCGGCAGCAGCGTCTCACAATGGTCGATAACATTTTTTCAGGTTATGGGACTTTCTCACAACAACAACACATGGTGTAGATGGAAGAGAAATTCGCGTTTTTTCAATCAACGAGTCATTTTAATGCGGCCCAGTATCTTTTCGAGCTCGAATGAAGATGTCTGTAGATAGCTCAATTCTTTTATGGCTTTGGTCGATAGCTACCAAGAATTAACGTCAAATGCGTGCGTCTACTAGCATTGTAGGGAAACGAAAATAGCTCTGATATGGTCATGAACGATTGACACTGAATCGATGCAACTTATGATAGATGTATAAAACTCATGCTACCCTGAACTATAAGAACATATCCCATTTTTCACGCCCTGTAAGCTACAGCTGAGAGCGCTCCTGGGACTGAACTAATAGAAGCGAGCGTTAGCAGAGAGCTTCAAATAGGTTATGCGAAGTAAGTGAAAGGTTCCAAGCGGGAAGAGGCTTGTGAAAGTTGGACATCGAAATCTTACCGTTGGTAAAGTGGGAACCAACACCAACCAACGTTTCATTTTGTCGGATTTTCTCTTCGCGCTTAGTCTTGCCGGCAGGGTAGTAATATCCGGCCGGGGCATGGAACGAAGTATCAGTTTGCTTGTTGGAAGGTACCTCCGTCGAGCCATAGGTTGCTTTGGTGCTTGAAACATCAGATGCTACCCTGTGTGGAAAACCATGATTAGTACAGCGTGTGATGTGAGGATAGGATGTGCAAAACTTACGTCTTTGAAGGCATGACTGTGATATGCTAAGTGGCTAGGAGGTTGAGATTATGCGGTCTTGCTGAGTTTGGAGATAGAGATAGAGATTGAGATGGGAAAAGAGAAGGCCTGGTCAGATCAACGTCGTCTTTTTATAAGTCGTCTGATCCAGCGTAGGCGTATGATCCCCAGCCAAAAAACATGTCTACTTGCTCTCCCGGAAAGAAATGGCTTGCTTGTTGATGCGGACAACACGTTGGACCCCTGTTTTGATCCGTCGTCTTTCATTCTCGACTTCATCCATGTACCACAATGACAAGTGTCTGTTTATATTGAACACAGCTCTCATTGGTCACTGACGATTTGTCCAGCGGCCCATCCCTGCCGATGACGAGGATTAAACTTTCTAGGTTTACGGACATCGGAAATGAAACTGCGATAGCGCGGATGTTAAGTGTGCCTAGACTTGAAGTCGACACTTCACCTCTTTCTGATAGAAGGCTTAATGTGAATTCGACACGGCGATTGGTTAGCGACGTTATGTCATTGGGTCTGATAGGTCCATGACGATTTGTAGCCCCTCCTCAAGTACCTTGACCATAGTCTGTCATGGACCATTAACGACGGGACATAAGCCCCTTATCCTCCTAATGCCTGCCTCACATGCAACTCACATCCGCTTACGCAGGCACACTGCTCGAAGAGTCCCAGAACCGGGCAGGTTTGGTTCAGGCGCATCGCAACGCCGCTGACTCTGATGAGTGGTCAGAGGATTGGCTGTTGGCTCTGTCGACGAGCTTGATAGGTCAGTGACGTTTTGTGACCCCACTGAAAATTGTCATCAGCCCCCTGACCGAGCCTCAACTATGAGCGGTCAGTGTGATTGAGGAGTTCCAGAATTCCAATGGTCTTAGTTGTGCAACTACTATTGGACAGTGACGATTTGGAAGCCCACTTTAGAGTGATGCGTCAGTCGGAACCAAGTTACACAGAAATCTGCCTTGTTGGTGGTTCGCAAAGGGACGTTTCTTTTGCAGCCTGACTTTTGGGCATTTAAGAAACAGTAATAGCGGCGCCGGTTCTCACTCAATCCAATCTCTCACCACCCTCACTTCTCTGGATTCTCAACGTCGGCATCAATTCATTCTTTTATCATTACACCAGCGGCGATGTCCCAATTACCAGCAGAGCTGTGCAATATTCCACTGGAACTATTACCACAGGCAGGTGACAATCAGTACCTCCGTCTCTGCCAAGATGAACAGTGGGAGCACCTCAAACCAGTGATCATCGAGTTGTATACTGGTAATTATGGGACGAACAACAAACCACTCAAGATCACGCAGGTTGTCTCTTTCATGAAGAAGTACTATCACTTCCAGGCAGCGTAAGTGTAAACATCTTTGTTAACCCTGAGACACTGTCGTTTTCTGTCAATATATGATCCGCGGAGATAGTCCGTCGCCAACGTTTACTGATCCTCTTCTGATTAGACAAAACACATATCCCCACAAATTCCGAGAATGGGGAGTGAGCGACCGCCGTCTGACCAAAGCCATGGTTAACGAGATCGCTGCTGCTCTTGGAAGACGCTCTGCCGCCAGAATGAGTACGTCGAGAATTACACTTAAGCGAGGACCCCACGAGGAGAAGCTCGACATTAAACGAGTCAAAAGGCATCTTGGTGATAGCTCTTCTTCTGCACGACCCGAGACCATACAGTCGGGATGGTATGTTCTATGTGACTTATCATAGTTCATCCTAGTAACCCTTCCCACTCAAGCTATCATCCTAGCCTCTGCCATACGCTGCGTTCGTTTCGGCACTGCCGAAGATCCCGGAGGCCGCCTCCCCATACGGGACACAGGCGGCAACGCCTGGCTACTTGATGATCAACGACTCTGATGCAACATCCCCCCAAGGTGAAGGTGTAGGCCCGTCTCCAAATATGCAACTTCTTCTACAGAAAGCGAGAGACGACCGAACAAGTCTGTTTCTCCAGGGGCGTTTGAAAGATCTTATTGTTAGCATGAGCCAAGATGATCGAAGGTAAGTCTATACCACCATCCTTCCATTAACCCCTATGAAAAAAGGCTAACCGCTCAATACTTTAGGATCTGTGTTGACTACTTTCATGAGTTCTATATGCACGGCTTCGTTACTGCGAAGAATTGGGGATCTCCACCGTCGATCGTTGACATCCCCACCCCACCTGCCTTCACACCATCGGCTTTCCTCCAATATCCATCAAGTCCATTACTATCCGATTCTCCATCTCGACCGAAACCTATAAACCCTCCAACTTCCCTTTGCCAGTGGTGCATCCACGTGAAGGAAGTTGGATACGAAGCTCTTCCAGATCAGTCATCTGATACAAATAGGACACCTACTCCATTTGCAGACTCTCTCCAAACAGCTATAGCGACTGGCGAGTTTACGGAGCTTCGAAATGACAACTTGCCTCTTTCACACGAGACTATCGTCAAGTCTCTAACCGAGAATCCGATTACTTTGCAAGTAGATGCCTGGAAATTGGCTATTATGGCCGGCAACACCGATTTGCTAAATGACTTAAGCAACGAATATGACGAAGAGGAGGACTTTCCCGACGCGCTTATGACAGTTTATCCTTACCACCTTGCAGCCTCGTTTCTCAATGGAGGTGGATCTTGTTGCACAGTCTTCGGCACTTTGGCTGCAGAATGCCCGCGCACACTTCTGCTTCGACATTATGTCAACGAGTTGGGACATACCATTCTCGATTCGTTACTAGTTTCCGTTCTACGCTCACACACAAGTGTACGTCCGGAGACAGTGAGTCACGAGTTTGGTGCATTTTCCAGATTTCCAGGAGAGGAGAAAGACATATGTGGCAGGTGGGATGTCGATAGTCCTGAAGTACGTGAGTTGTTTGCACAAGGCTATGCTCGGATACCCACTAAATGGAAGCATCCATTTTGCCATTCTGCTGTGCAAGCAGTATGTCACAGCGCTATGGTGGTACTGGGGCCTCGGGCAACTCCCGACATAGACTGCCCGAGTGGTCTGTTCCTACGTCGCTGCACAGAGTGCGGTATGGAACTGAAATTGGGTCCACTCCATGCGGTCGTTGTCACGGCGTTCTTTCTAGCCCAGTCAGGAATGCAAGGGGAGACTCTATTCGGACCACTAGCAATCCTAGTATGTCTTTTGAATATGGGCGCTGATGTCATGATTTCGGCGAACGTATCAGTTGAAGAGATAATAGGGTTCTCTGGAATAGGACACTGTCGGCACAGGCTTTTGACAGCATCTGAAATGATGCGGTCCGTCCCGGACAGCGTGGTTGAAAAGTGGAGCGATGCTTGCCAGGCAGGCTGGGACTCTTTGCTGCATACGCTTATAAAGGGCGAGACCCTTTCCTATGATCATGATGATCGCACTCAACTGCAATCAGAAGCCGATGGTGACGATTCTGATGATGAGTCAGGACCCATCCAATGGTTTCACGAGGATACGAAGATCAAGTGCACCAACAAAAAGATCGGACTTCTGTGGGCAACAATACACACAGAGTTTCTAACTTATCGCCGCACGAAGGTTGGTGATCCCTGGATCTCTGACAACTTTCAGATGAGTGCATTGCGTGCATGGCTCCGGGATGAGGCTGAAAACTTCGACACACCGCTAGTAAGTAAAGACATGGTGAATGTCCATTCAAAATGTGGCTGGTTTCTAGACGAAGACGACCTTCCAGATGTTTATGCAACAGCGTCGGATGTCTGCGCAGAGTGGTTCGCCAACATGGACGATTTTAAAAGGGCAACGTTTGTCCATGCACCGGATCTACAATCGTTGTGGTTCTACGATTAGCCATCTAGATTGGAATCTTGTATGTAGTGTCACATGGATAGCTTAGTTAGGTTAGAACACATCTAGATAGTTGTGGTCCAGATGAATTATTCAAAAAGAAAGTCGTGGTTGACTTCCTCCTAACTTGAAGAACCCCTCATCAGATACAAGGTCTTGTATGTATTAACCTACATACGTCACTTGTTAAGAGTCCTACCATCAAACGGCGATTTCTTGTCTTAGCTACCCCGCACCCAGTGCTGACCACTTGTTTACAGGGAACTTGGAAGCGCGCCATTTGGCTAAGGTAATTAAAGTATGCAGGGATTAGATATCGCGCACTACAAATAAACGTCAGCCTCGCCACCAACTTTTACTGTGAGACACCAACACGCACCGTCACTATGCGTCTCGTTAACACGAAAACCATCGACCTTGAATTCTTCCCAGATGATATTGTTCCCGACTACGCGATTCTGTCCCATACATGGGAGCAAGAGGAAGTCCTGTTCCACGACATAGGGCACGATGCCGCCAAATTAAAGAAAGGCTACGCAAAACTCGAGAATTGCTGCCGTATGGCAAGAGACAATGGCTTCGAGTATATCTGGGATGATACTTGCTGCATCGACAAAGCAAGTAGTGCCGAACTTTCTGAAGCTATAAATTCGATGTATCGGTACTATCAAGAGGCCACCATCTGTTATGTATATCTTGCAGACGTCCCTCCGGAGTCCTCAGTGACGGAAATCGCGAACAGCCGCTGGTTCACGAGAGGGTGGACGCTACAGGAGTTGATCGCGCCGACTGAGATGATCTTCTTTGATAAAACATGGCATGAGCTTGGTACCAAAGCAAGCCTTGTGAATGTCTTGTCCGAGAGGACGAGCATCCCGGCCGCGATTCTGTCTGACAGTGAACAGTTGGAGAAGACGAGCATTGCGCAAAGGATGTCTTGGGCAGCTGATCGGGTAACAACAAGAAAAGAAGACAGCGCATATTCCCTGATGGGTATCTTCGGCATCAATATGCCACTCCTCTACGGCGAGGGCGACAAGGCCTTTTACAGACTTCAAGAAGAAATCATGCGATCCACCGATGATCATAGTCTTTTTGCTTGGAGGTCTGCCACGTCTCGAGGCGGCTTACTTGCTCCCGATCCAGCCGCCTTTAAGAATTCAGGCGATATCATTCCTTGGAACCCATTCGCCGCTTACAACAGTCCAATCACTATAACCAACAAAGGTGTTCATATGGAGGTCCCGTTTGTCGCTCAGGATGTGACTGGTCGAAGCCTGTGTGTTTTATGTTGCACGACAATCGGCACGAGGGACAAGGTCCTAGCGATCCATCTGAGAGATTTGTACCTGACAATGGAACACTTCGAAAGGGTCATTACTGATCAGCTTGAGTGGATCGGTCTCGATACTTTCAACCTTGTCCAATACCCCGTCAGGCCCCTCTGCGTTAGACTGCAGGCACAAGCATTGGTCCGCAAGCCCAGACAAGACAAAGAGGGAGATAAACCCCCACCATACACCATGGATCTCGCTAATACCCACCTGTCACTATCGGAAGCCGCGGCCTTGGGCGACGAAGGAAGAGTGTGGTTCCTTTTAGCTCAGATGCCGGTTGGGTTATCTGAAGCCGTGTTTAGTGAGGCCAGATTAGCTATCTCACGCGCCGCTCGAGAAGGACACGAACGCTTAGTCAGCCAGCTGATGACCAGGAGAGACACAGCAGATCTGCTTGTCGACGAACAAGGTCGAACGGCCCTGTCATATGCGGCAGAAGGTGGTCAGGAATCAGTCATCAGATCTATTCTATCCAGCGCTAGAATCAAGCCCGATGCTCGGGATATACATGGACTGACTGCCTTGTGGTATGCAGTTTCGAACGGACATAGCTCTTGTGCAAAGATGCTTCTGAAGACGGGTTTGGTCTCTGGTAATGTTGGTGGCGAAGGCGAGACGCAAAGTGCACTCTGGCTAGCCACAGTAGCTCATGACGTCGAGCTTGTCACTATGCTTATCCAGAGCAAAGCCCTCGTGGGCAATACAGCACGCGAGCCAGCCCTCTGTAAAGCTGTAGCCAACAAGGACGTCATCATAGCCAGAGCTCTCCTTCAAGGCGGTGCCGATCCTAATAGAAAGGATTCCAAAAGGTACACACCATTGCACATTGCATGCAGAGATTTGAATTACAGCATGATAGACCTTCTGATATCGTATGGGGCAGACCCAGACATCCGTGATCCTTCAGGCAAAACAGAACTAGCATTCGCGACATTGCGAGGAGATATTGAGCTAGTGAAATGCCTGCTTGAGAATGGCGCAAATCCAAAGACAAAGTGTACGAATGGAAAGACGCCGGCCTCTTATGCGCAGGGTCAGGAGATGAAGAGTCTTTTTGAGGGCCCGAGATGGTATAAAACGTTGCTTGATAGGACTTGTACAGATCGATCATCAATGGGCAGTCGTCGTGAGAACTGTTGATAATGTATTTATATACCTAAGCTAATTACCAATTCACTAGCATGTAATGACAGATATGTATCCAGAAGCATGCTATCAACTAATATGGAAACCAAATCTCAATAACCCAGTACCATGAAATCTTTACAAGTCATCATCTGAAAGCTCACCAGGTAGAGGATACATCTCGTGGCTGGCGTCAATACCAATAGCTATCTGATACTCTTCGATCCAACTTCGCCTACCCCAACTATTCGGTGGATCATCCGGTTGCCCAGTATAGCGTCTTGGATATCTTGGGACTTCTTGGAAGATGACAGTAACGCCAACTTGCTTGAACAATCCTGTCAATGTTGGATTACACACCTCGTAGGAATCACTTATAATTGTTCTCAATTGCGGAAATGATGTCGGCGTCGCCTCAAGGAGGCGCAACATGTCTTCGCACAGAGGGCCAGAGGATGCTGGGATAAGATGGTGTAGAAGTGTAAGCGACTCAATGCTCGGCGGTAGGATGTCGATAAGTGACCTAGGCTCGAATCCTGCCGGATGGCAGCCCCAGATAGTACAGGAGGGTAGAAGAATTGTCTTGAGTTGAGTGAATAACTTCAAGCTTGGCATTGGCTGTATCGTTTCGTTTGAAGGTTGGCACCGAAGGTCAAGCCGGATTGACTCCAGGCTATCATGAAACCGTGGCTGATCCAGATATCGAACGATCGTTGAGATTTCTGACTTTGTCACTGTATATGATAGTGTCTTCAACTGTCCCGTACATTTGAGAAGACAGGCTGTAGTAGGAAAATGTTTCCCTGAATGCGGAATGTGAAGATGCATGAGACTGGGCATTTCGGGAATAGGTCCATCCAGATCCCCGCCAATGATAAACGTCTCAAGACTTGTGGCACGGACCAGTAGCTTCTTCATCCCGTAGTCGCTTTCAAGTGTTTTCAGTCCCACGGTAGTTGTTCCAAGAACATCCAGAGTCGGGTCCGAAACATCGAGCCGCCAACCGCGACCTTCCCGAATGTTGGGACTTCTGAAATACTGAGCATCTTCCATGACACCTAGGTAAGATATGTTGGGCAGTAAAGCTAACATCATAGCGAAAAGCTCACTGGCCACCACGGGAAGCCATTGTCCCGGCCTTACGCCTCTCGGAACCGACCCTTGGAGGAGAAATGATTGTCGAATGGTGTTTGTTTGTGATTCTTGGTCGTTGCGGGTATTCAGAAATAAAGAGAATGCGCTAGTGCTAAGTGACTTGGCACAATGGTCAAATATGGCTTTGCCCCCATTGAAGCTCAATTGGTTAAGTGACCGCCAGTGTAAACCGACAATCTTGACTGACCCAGCTAGATCTGGGCGCGAAGCAACGGTGCGGAGAAATGGTTCCAGTCGCCATTTCCAACCATGACCTGAGGACAGAGGGTGAATGCTTTCCACGCCGAAATAATGAAACAAGACTTCTTGAGAATTGTCTCTCAAATGAGGAGAGGCTAGACAGAGGTTGTACAGGGTTGTGGTATCCTGTACTGAGGATTCGACCTTAAAAGGTTGATCATATTCACCACAGCAGTGAGAGCAAAATTGACGGGTGATAAGGCGTAGTACTTCGGGTGGTAGCTTCTGGAAGGGATCATATGCTGAATTGAGTGATGGCTGCTGGCTCATGGTGTCTGTTGGAGAAGCTTGCGAGAAATCGAGAAGAGACCTTGAAAGACGGGGCAGTCTAAACTAATAAGCATAAGCATAGAGGTAGATACGGTTGGTTGCTTGATTACTTCTGAAACTCTAGTGAGCGCATGGATCATGGAGCCACTAAGCCACCTATTTCGTCTCCACTATAATTCAGATTGCTTAGTGGCCAGGTCAATCATGCATTGATGAAATGATAGATCAAGCACTATTGGAGTGGAATGATTACCACCCCACGAACTTTCAAGAGGTCATCTATGCAATAACGATAGAATTAACTTGAAACTGAATATTGATGAACTAACAGAATTAGAGATATATCAAAGCTATCGCATTTGCTAATCATCTAAACACCACCTTCCAACAAAATTGGACACACCCAACATCCAAGAACCCCCAACATCGCTGCTGTTGCATACGAAGATCATTTAATATAAATCAACGATCCAGTTCAAAGAACGCATTATTTCACTCGCATCGGGTCAAAATATTCCGAAACATGAAGACACACCATTCACGGCCTTCTTCATCAAATTTTCCTTCTACTGTTAGCCCATTAGTGGAGACTGTTGGTTGTACAATACAAGCCTTACAATTTAAGACATGGATAAGTGGAATGCTGTTTCTTCGGGTGCAGGGTCTTGATCTGCGGACCAGTAACCGAAGGATCCACTGTGTTGGTTCCAGCACCTTAGCGGTGATGACCGAGACGCACGGATCGTTGTAGTACAGATTTTCGTGTTTCATTCAAATGATCGTCAGCCCAACAATGCGTTTAGCCTCTAGGGATGCTTCATATAGAACGAAGGTAAGCAGCGGTGTGCTTTTCGTTGTCTCATACGCTCTCTCAGCCATGACCGGATAGCTTGCAGGATCACGGACTTCGCAGTGTCCACACTCGACCAAATCTAGGAAGTGAACGAATTGATGTCGCAACTCAAAGTGAAGCACGCGTGGTGTTACATGAGTTTGTACGCTACGCTGGAACCAAATTCTCTCCCACGAGAATGACGAGCTTAGTGACTTAAATAAGTGTGAGTACATAAACCTCCACCAGGCTATAACTTACAAGGTAACGTGGATTCCCTCGATATTGTCCTATAAAGACGCAGTAGATAAGAAGTAATGCGTTGTTTACTGGCAACCCACGACTCGAAAATATGTCCGAGAGGACATTGTCTTCGATATTGATGACTTTAATCCTGCCCCGGCGCTCAAGAGTGTCAAGTTTTGTGAGTAGCTTTCTCTATCCAACTCCAATCTTTTCCACTTTCCCACCAACTCTACTGTTACGCAGTTCGGCCAACTTGCTTGTAGACGGTATGGCCGTTGTTGGCACTACTGCTCGCTAGAATAGCAATGATCCCAACTTTGGCAAACACTGAAAGAGCAAGAAAGGCGCTGCGTGGTCACAATGCAGTACTACACGTCAGTGGCACTCTACACAGCGGAAAGCTATGCATACTTTGCCATTCTTTTGTAAGTACTGGATCGAAGACGCACCACGATGTTGTTAATTCGGTTCACTCTTAGGTCCCTGAGTCAGTGGTACTTAACAGGTTGGTTGGCGAAGACACGTCCCCGTTAGGTGAAAGGGATGTATGCCAGACTTTGGAAAGGGTGGAAAGGTTGAAATACTTCCTTGTTGTGAAACAAACTCTTGTATCAGTAACCAACAGCTTCTAGGGTTGAAATTTATTATATGCAAGCTATTAGAAAGTTATTTGTATAGCCGCCTCGCTGGATTGCAAGGTTATGTAGAATGTGTAGACATGATATTACAAATGCTATATAAACCGGCAAAAGGTAAGGACTGTTGCTATATACTGTAACGCTAGGAAGTAAGGACTGTTTCTGCTATTGCCCTGGAATATAAATATCCACCTTTCTTCTCGATTTCCTAACACAAAACTGAGGTTGTACTAAAACGACTTCCGCCTGGTAGAGTACCAAGACCTGCGTTGACCATGGCTGTAACGATTCGCATGTGCTCTTCTTTTCCTTCCCACTGAACGTGACTTTGTAACATGCAACAATAATAGCCTCATTTTTAGCTGCCGAGGAGCCGATAAACGAGTGAATCTGAACTCTGACTCTGCTGTTGTTACTGCAATTGTTGTCGTCGCACCCAATGGATAGGCTCACTTCCCGAGCTTTGTCGAATAGCTTCATATAGTGATCACAGGAGCACAGACCCTTTCCGATGAGAGCTTCGTTGAGCTCGGGATGGGGCAAGGAGTTGGTTTCTATATTTTAGACTATGGCGATCGGGTCAGGAGGTAAAGGTGGAGCGACACCATCGTCAGGAGGTGGAACGAAAACGGGTGGATTGACGGGACCTTCAACAGGTGGAGCGCCATCATCGACAGGAGGTGGACCGACAATAGGTGGAGGGATAGAAGGTGTATCGAAAGCAGGTGGTGGATTGCCATTTGGATTGTCAGGATCTTGAACAGATCGAGCGACGGCAAGCGGCTGCGAAGCTACCGTGCTTGTCTGGCTCATAGCTGCAATAAGTAAAGAGAGATGGAAGAAGCGCATTTTCGCAACTGGCAAGTGAGTCTCGTAGAGTTGGTGCAGTCTTGTGATCAAACGAAAAGCAGAGTGAGTTGCTTTGGATATTAAAGTCTTCAGCGGACTTTGCTCCCTTTTTATATTCGTCCTCAGTAGATTTAAAACGGGTATTTGCCAAAGTCCCAATTCATAACAGTGAACAAATGACTAATCTATAACTATCTTAACTTTTAAAAGGCCTCTGCTATCGAGGTAGATAAAGTAACTGGCATACGTCTTTGCTAACTATCTCCTAAACATAAAGTCAGGCTGTTCCCTTGAACGCCTTGACATCGTATATTATATCTCCTTTGGGAAATATCTGTTATTCCTTGCGGTTCCTTTAGGGCATATCATTTACCTGCGCTAGCGTAAGCTTATTCCTTGGGTTGCATCATCAACCATTTTGGCAGCAACTGTCGTTTGTGACTAACGTACCATGCCACCTGCAACTCAGCCACACAGCTGAATCTAGAATGTGGACTATTAATAAAAGCCTTGGCCACACAATTCTACGCGCCATGTCCACACAAGGCAGACAAGCTCTCTAAAGTACCAAAGCTCGGCAAATAATTACGATTCGTCATATCGGTTTCCATTAGATTCAATGAGAGCAAAGCCAAGAAGGTCCTTGGTCTGGATAAATGCCATTCATCTATGCCTAACCTCCTGACTGCAAACGACTGACGATGTGTCTTTGGTTCAGTTGGCCTAGCTCTAATTTATTCCTGGAACGTTTCACGAGGCTCAATCTGGCACACGGCCCCTTGACTGTTCTCGTTCTTAATTAAACTTGCACTGAGCGCGCTTTACAAATGTCTCACGTTCAGACTGTCGAACATTGATCGAAATGGCGAATAATCGAAAACTATAGTTTCGCTGGGCATTCATTAACTACTGGGGCGGTTGTCCGAGAACACTCTATCGGCAGTCCTTGTTGAGAGTTTCTCAAACCTCGATCATCAATCAATCTACTTATTGTTCGTCAGACTTTCGATTTGTTGTCGCGAATATCGCTGCTAGTCCCATAAGTAGACTTCGGGTTGAACGTATGTACCCATAAAGTTTATTTTGAGTGGCGACTCTTAACAGTGAATAGAATGGAGAGTGACTAGAGCAGCCGATGAGGGGAACGCCACGCTTGGTTGAATCACTAAAACCCTTCCTTTGGAGATAGCGATAATATAGTACTAGAGTAAAGAGGATGACAAGCAATCTATCACTTTTTGGTAGATGCAATTGCTTCTCTATATACGTCGCTACTAACCTGAGAACAGTCCAGCGCCAGAGACTCCAAATCCCAAACTGGACCACATTGTGGCTAAAGGCTTCCGGGGCGCCGATTTGTATACTGTATTCGGGCAGATACGAACGTCATTTGGTCAAGTGAGGGGATACAGGTGGGTCTGACATAAGAAGCGAATGTAGTGGCAGGCGGTGAAGTGAGAATATAGTGGATAGGAGGATTCAGTGAATCCGCGGATGACATGAGACAAAAATGGCTACATTGTAACCCAGAGACGATAATTCAATAAATTAGCTTATGCAGTTAAACGTTTGAGCCGGAATAACAATCAATGAAATGCGGAAGGCACTGCTGTGTATTGTATTTATGTCCTCCTTCCTTCTCGTATATGCATGTGCATTCGATGCTGGGCCTCTCCCTGTCCTGTCGAGCATTGCCCTGTGAGGGTAGAACGTGCAGTTCAGTGACCCTATCACCTCAAGTAATGAGTTAGTTTGGACAAGGATATGAAGCAGAAAGTATCCGACTGGCCGAACTGCTGAGGGTTAATGAGTCCCGACACTCCGACAGCCCTGTGCTCTCAATCCCGTGGTGTCCGCCCATGCCGCGATCCGAAGCTGACCACATCATTGAGGCTTTGCTGTTACATGGAAACCCTCCATGCGCGACAACTAATCCGCGGATCCTCAATGTGAGGGCACCTTCCTACAACTGCCGTCTTACGTGAGATGGACCCCAGCTTCGTCAAGGGGATATCTGTTCCTGAACTCAATAACGCCAGTGATGCGTTTAGCAAGCCTGGACCACAAATAAAAAGTCTTATTTCTTCCAGAGGCACAGCTTCATCATCGCCAACACTAAGCCAGGAGAGATCTAGAGTGTGCCCATAAGTAGTTAGCACATGGAAACTTGTGCGGCGCGGGCCGCAGGGATATACCCCGAGGAATTATCCAGACAAATCAGCAGCCGTCAATGAGTCAATTGGTGGATCCTCTGTTCACTGCTCTAGAAACGGAGCTTCACGCCGTGGATACTGTCCGAAGCTCAACCCTTCGTGGAGAAAGAGATCGTCAAAGGCCCCCAAACAAAAGTACGACCTTGTCAGCCCTAGTGCTGTCTGTAAGATATAGTGGAGATGTCTTCCAACCTAACAGGGGCTGGCCCTATGAATGCCGGATTTAGACGCTAAGCCTTCGGACTTTTTGTGTCTGTGCGACGACCCGAGGCCGATTGAGCCTATCGTCTCAAATTCAGAGCGAAAAGTCCGAGCTGCTCGTGGACCAGGAGGTCAGGTGCGAATCCTCAAGGACTATTCAAGTTTGAAATTCTTGACAATAGTGAGCTCAGGCGAGGCGCTGCCAGCGCACATCGGGGGTGGCAAAGTATGGAGTTATACTTCGCAGGACCCTGGAATAATATGGTCCTTCCTTTTGTGATCTAGCCCGGCGTCAATTCACATGAAGAAGATGCAGCATCACGGACCTTTTACCCTCACCGGCAGAAGTTCACATGTGGATAATTGATTAAAAAGATTCCTTCGGGTCCGAGTTGGCGTTAAAGAATCCGAACTGCGGCGTATGATTGACTTGTTCGTTGAACTCTGTTCCATGTTTAGTCCTCGTTGAGTAACTGATGTTCCTATTTACAAAGGTGCTGAGGCAGATAGACATTTTCAGGCAATGATTCTCTTGTGGCAATGCATGAATACCTCTATGGCTATGCTCCGCAGTATCGACCTATAAGAGTCCTTTGTTCTGAAGTCCCTAGATCCTTTTACGGGGCTACCAATAAGACTCGCAGCTATCGTGAAACGCTTGAATCCTTCCTATGCTGTAAGAACAAGTCATCAAAGCATTGATAGCCGGTGAGAATAGATCTAGACCTATGCTAAGGACTTTCGAAGGATTCGAATGCAGGAGGCAAAGTGCAGACTACCTAGTCGGGACTCGAGCGATAGTCCGAGTATTCCGTTGCGAGTATCCTCTGGACGATCAAAGAAGAGCAGCACGAGCAGATTTATCGTTGGCTGAGATTCTATAAAAACTCCCAAAGATCCCCCTCAAGTTGATCCATCTCATCATTCACTCAACAGTCTATCCATTACTACTCAATCACTATCCGCAACTATGAAGGCCACATTCTTCGTTTCCCTTATCCTCTCTCTCGGCGTCGCTGCCACCCCCGCTGTCGACACTACCACCATTGAGGACGGTGGCTACACCTACACTGGTATCGACAAGGTGAGCGATTTCCTAAACTCTCTCTATTCGATCCCACTCTACCGTCTGCGTCAATTTGAAAGCTAACTAAGACTTCTAGCCCCTCCTTGCTCTCCGTGGTCTCGAAGCCCGATGCGACTGCTTCCCCTGCTACTCTCCTCACGCTGACTGCAGCCCCGGAAAGTGCCAGTGTGCTGGCAACTACGGTTGCTGGTCTTGCGGTGGCGGACGTATGCAGTGCCAGCCCGGCCCCGGCTCTGGACAGTGCTGGACCTAAGCTCTAGATGACTGGCTGAGCTGGAGGATATCACTGCACTCTTTTCGCTATTCTCCTGTACGAGATTGATGGGGATATTTCGATTCCTCGGTACATAGACGCTCGTTTATAAATTATATCAATTGCATTAACGAAACTAAAGTCTCATCCTCTGTATCCCGTAGAATCCTGGGCCAACCAAGGGACGAGGCCCTCTAGTCCAAGTCTTTGGACACCTTCTCAACCCAGGTGAAATGTGGATTAAATCCAACATGCAATGTAGTAGGCTGAAGTCTAGTCACGTTACGAAACATGACCTCCCGCTGAGGATACTCCGGCAGCGTGAATTTCTCGGGCTTACTAATTCCCTTGCCACCCTTGCCAAACTTTGACGCGACCTCGTAGATCTCGCAGTTCACAGTTACACGCCTGACCTTGGAGTGATCCTCCCACCAGAACTTCTCATCGTCCCTGACATTAGCTTTGGCGAGAAAGCCCTTCAGAACCGCATGGAGCAGAGGCTTCGTAGGGTCTTCACTGTCGTAAAGGTAAGACTTTGCCCAACTCTCTGTGCAAGAGAATTCGATAACCTCAAGGTTGGAGCCACGTGACACCGCCTCAGCCAGTCCATCCTGTTTTGTTGTGTTAGCAGAGTGTACATAACGTGTCTGAATATCTCTTTACCAAATCCTTTTCTTCCGGGGCGATATCGATCTCTTTTAGATGAGGGAGATTGTCAAGTAGGGTCGCAACGGTAGCTGGCTTCAGATATGGTAGTTGGTAGCCGGAAGTGACTCCTCCATACGATATACTGAGCTTTTCCAAATCTTGGTGTCTCAGGATAGCCTGAAGAAGGTGACTCGGAAGTTCTGGGTTTTCAGTGACTTCGAGTTTGTATTGACCATAATCGTCAAACTTAAGGGTCTTCAGAGTGTTGAACGAAGATAGGAATTCACATTTGGCGTCCGTAGTCTCTTGTTTCTGACTGTCGGATGTCCCCCATCCACGATCTCCCATGTCAAGATCCAAGCTCCGCAGGTGTACACCAGAACCTGAAGTTGCAGTCGAGAAGAGTCCGGTCAGTTCTCGGAACAGCACAGGCAAACCATCAGGCAAAGACTTGATAACCAGCTCTTGCAACCTAACAAAGTCAATCGCCTTCAGTAGCGCCTGGATGTGTTTTGGATCGAATTCGTAACCATAACTGGAAAGAGTGAGTGATTTAAGACATGGAAGGTAATGCTTCTGGTCTTTGGATTTTATGACTTGGTCCCATTTGTCGAAAAAGTCAAAACAGTCGCTGGAAACATCCAAGGTCTTGAGCTTGGATCTAGAATTCAGCAGGAGAGATCTGACGGTATCAGTCTGGTAACCAGCACTTATGACTAGATGTTGCAAGTTCTTGATTTTACGCAACGGGTGATAGTCAAGGTGTTCAATATCGAGAGACAACGCTTGTAGCTTTTTGTACCCAGCGAGAGATTGTGCCATTGACCTGGAGGTAATGGTTAGCGCTGGCTGAAAAGCTGAGCAAAAGCTCTTTGAGTGACAACTCACTCGGTGAGACATAGAGCCTCAAATACCTGAACATTTTTCATGTTTTTCATGGCCTCTTCGATGTAGCGATGCACGATATAATCATGCTTTCTGCCAGCCTTGACAACTCCCACAATAAGCTGCTGTACATACTCTGCACAAACAGGTGTTTCATCAGGCTTGAGGTCAGTCGGGTAAAGGTCTTTCTGGCCCCTGTAAGTGCCCTCTTTCTTCAGCTGCTTCCTTTGCTTTATGCTCAGGTGAGGCTCCAAGGTGCGAATAGCCTTTGCGATGTGGGCGTGAAACATTGCAGCAACGGAAATGCGCTCGTAGAGCACTGGGGCTGTGAGCGAGTAGTACGTTTTACATGTTTTACCGAGACGATTAAGAGTGGCCTTGTCTTTGATCTGGGTAATATTAATTACAGGTCAATTGACCTAAGGTAAGTGACTTACATTGTTAAAGACAATGGCAAACATTTCTGGAGACAAATTGGAGAGCCTGTCTATTTTCGGAATGTCGCGCGCTTGTGTTGTTGCCTTCCTTTTGCTCGCCGTAGATGCAGCCTTGATCGTTTTCTTCGCGACCTTCGCTTTTGGTCCCGAATCTGATACAGCAGCCTTTCGCTTGTTGTTCTGTTTTGGCTGTGGAGGTGATGGCGGCTGGTCCAATTCCGGTTCTGGCTCAATTGCAGCCGTAGCCTCTGTCTTGGCCAGCCTTGAACTTCTTCTTACAGACATCTTGTTGGCAACACGGAGTGAAGTTGTGGTGTGAAAGAATTAAATACAGATCTAGATTCTATGAAAAGGGGTTACAGGCAATATTATAGGAGATAAACTAGCCCAGGCACCAGCGCGCAGCCTGGACGTAAAATTCCAAGCTAGTGTTGTTTTCGGCGACCAAATTTACCAGTTCAAGGTGGAGTCAGTTCCTATTGAGATCTGGAGTAAAAATTTAGGCAGCCCCATCTAAGAATAGAATCCCACAAGGTCAGAATTGCAACGGTGGGACTGTCTTCGGGGACCTAGAGACACAGACGCGTCGCGACCAGGGGATCGCGTGAGGATACACGTGCCGATATTGCCGGAACTTGCTGACTCATGCTGTTGAGCCAATCATGAACAAGCAAAGAATTTCTAAGATAAAACCAAGCTTAAGCTTTTAACAACAATTTCACAGATAAGGTCTAAAGATCGGATGGAAATCGAATAAAATATTACAGTAGAAAATAAAGTAAGTATTTTTATTAGACCGAGTTTGCAAGGAATACAATTGCGGGATTCTCTGTCATTACAAATAAGAGTTTTGGTTAAGGGCTCGCCATTCACAATCGACAAATACCGCTGTTACATCAATTTCACTCTACTCACTACAGCTCAGCACATCGGAGTATCTTATTTCAAGTTCAACGCATAAAATAGTATTACTTCTCGAGACAGTATCTATTAATACATACACAGAGGGCTTCTGTGCTGTTGATATTGTCCCTAAAATCTTTAACTATAGGGTGAGCATAGTGCGATAGCACGGCCACACTGTGGCTGAAGATCCCGCAGCCACAACTTATGTCTTGTTACAACCGTGTCCCAAAACAGGTCAAGTCTCTTTTCATTGACGTCATCCAAATTCAGTTGGCTGCTGACCGTCTTCGATCACCAATGGAGAAAAGGTTCTTGAAACAATTCCTTCTGCTATCTTGTGATCTAGACTCCGTAATGAACGTAAGGAACCCATTGAGGCAACTTGACAACATCATCCTCGTCTTCTTCATCGTCCATCGCAACAATGTCACGAGGGTCCCTCTGTCCTTTTGCTCGACCTTCGATAGCCGACCTGGCCTTCCTCTTGCGACTCGAGGCTTGAGCTTGTGCGTCATACCACTCCTCTCGCACGACTAGTATCGCCTTGTGTAAGCCCTTACAAACAGACTCATCAGCCCCCTCCCCACGCTGTATGGCTTTATAGGTTATCCTCGCAACATCAACACTGACGTCATCTCCAACCTCCCAAAGGGTCCCGATTACATGACGGAACCCAGCGACTTGAAACGCACTGATAAGGTGAATGCTCTCTCATCGAGGAATTTCTCGTGTGCAATCTGGCCGGTGCCGCAAGCAGAGAGGTATGCTAAAAATGGCGAGTATTGCTGGATGTTGATGTCCAGAAGAGTCGACACTGTAAGTGGGTCTTTCTGCCAATCTTGTAGCAACAAGGTGTTTTGAGATGGATCAGGTCCGTTGGTACTACCGTGACCAGCGAAGTGGAAGACCTTACACTGCGGCAACTCGGCAACCACCGCCTCTTTGACAGGCTTCGGTTCAACCACATCAAATCCCTTAGACTCGCAGATAGGTCGCAGCAGTGTAACTTCATTCCCTGCTGATGGCAATGTACTATTTCCAGGTGTTCGGCCCATCGATACCAGCACTGCGCGTTCAAGCCCTGATGGATCACGGTCTAGACCCGCTCGGCTTCGACTTCGTATGATCGCCTTGACGGATGAACTGTAGGATGACATGGCTCGATCCATAATAGTCTCCGAAGACCCTTTGTAGTGTCTTCCAGCTGCATGGAGAGGGTAGATACTCAGTATACCAGTCGGTGTCCACCAAACCCTTGGCAGAGATCCTTCAGTCGAGCCTCCTTCAATCTCTAGTGCATTCAGTACAGGTTCCGCGATGGTATCCCAAAGCCACTCTAGTACCTTGGGACTCGCCGTGTGGATCTCTTGGCTGTTGGACTTGAGATCTTGGATGGTGAGCTGAGGCAATGGAATGCTTCGAATTTGATCTCGCTCCACAAGAATAGCGTCTCGACGGAGTTGACTGATGTTGATGACAACGATCGGACCACAGGAAGCAGCATTCTTGACATTGCTCTCACTTGGCGCTGTCAGAAAATCCTCGAACCCAGGATTATGACGGATTTCGCCGAGCAGCGCGTCAACATCGTGGGTTTGAGTGCCTGCTTGTGGGTCAGTTGCTGACGTTGTGGGCTTTTGGTGTTTGGGCGATAGATCAGTCAAGTTGGTGACAGTCTTCGAGCCTTCAATATGACTTCGAAGTTCAGTGAAGCGCCTTGCAAGGTCGGGATGTTCTTTCTGAAGGCGTCCAACCTCAATACGTGTTTCTTCAACCGATGCCGCCAACATACCACGACCCTGCTCCAGAAACCTCAACGCAGCAAATGCTCCCTTACCCGCAGATATAGCGACGGCTGCTGCATCAGAAGCCACTCCATAAATCTGAACCAGAACATCTTGCTTATCAGCGTTATTTGTGGTTGATGCGATGAGCTGGGGAATAAGGCTAATAGCCATCTCCGCTGCTTCATATGCTTTCTCCCAATCGGGCACAGCCGCGTAATATCTGAACAGCTCTTTCGCTGCACCTATCCGGCGATCCTCATGGCAATTGTAGCTGTGCAATACTGACTCGAAGTGATCAATGGCCGATGTAAGATACTCCCGCTCATTTGTCTTCCAGTACAGATCTCCGTATCGTATACCTTGGGCCACTAAACGGTTGGCTTGCTCTGGGTGGCCTTTCTGTGTTGCCTCAAGTACGACCTTACCATGGCTAATAGCCTCATGCATGTGGCTATCGACTCCCGTCTTCCTCGACATATCGCGCAGCTGCATTGCCAGAGTGTTGAGATACGCAGCTCTGTTCAAATGCTCTTTCGGCGTCAGCTCAACAGCCTTTTGTGCATTTTTCAGAACTTCTTCAAGATCTTCCATTCTGTCCATTGCGGAAAACTTCGTCCAGAGAAGAGCAGCAAGGTTATGAACAGTGGCTGCCAAGTCGGAATGGTGCTTTGGAACTGTTCGCACAGCTTCTCTTTGCATAGATATAGCCTCATCCAGAACCTTGACATTGTCAGTTCGGAAATATTCATGCTTCAGAGTGATCGCGAGGTTGGAGAAACATCGTTGCTGATCGTCATTGGGTACGATGTCGCAAGCCTTTCGGCAAACCTCTATTGCCGTCTTCAAATCAGTGATAGTTCCGTTCTTTCTGTACCTTCGACTGAGCTGGATGCCCAGATTGGTGAGACATCTTGGCCTATCAAAAAAGACCTCGTCATCCTGAACACGGTCGCACACCTTTTGCAGTGTTTGGATGGATTCATCGAGATCAGACACGTTTCCCGTCTTGAGGTATCAATCCCCAATAAATCTCCCGTAGTTACTCAGCTGGGCCATCTGCTCCAAGCTTCCTTCTTCCGTGATATCAATAGCCTGCCTCACGATTTCGATAGCTTCATCCAGGTCTTTCATATCTCCCAGTACATCGAATCTGTCGCTCAGGGTGATGGAAAGGTTGCCCAGTCGTCCGAGGAAATGTGGAGAGTCCTCCTCCGTTTGTGCCAAGACCTGGCCGCAAATATCCACAGCTTCGTCCAGGTTTTCTCGTTTTCCAAGGGCTTGATATCGGGCGGTAATGGGAGCAGCCAGGTTAGCAAAAAAGGTGAGGTATTTGGGATGATTGACTGGTGTCACATCTATAGCCTCGCGCTGGGTCTTTATGTTCTCTTCGATCACGCCGACGTCTCTTGTCTGCTTGAACAACAGCCCAAGCTTTGTGGCCAATTGGTCGAGTAAGGTTCCTCGATGTGGATAAGTGTCAGGCAGAGAAGCAATCGCGTTCCTTGAAGCTTGGATAGAATCTCCAAGACCTTGAACATTTGTTGAATCGCTGCCCGGGAACTTGTCATGCCAATAGACAGAAAGATTGATTATTCGCGCCGTTCGATTTGGGTGGTCTTTTGGTGTCAGTCTGATAGCGTCGGTAGCCATTCTAATGGCTTTGTCAAGGTCGGCCATGTGGTGGAGTCTTCTGTACCGAGTGAAGTGACGATGAGCGACTTTGAACATCTGGTTTGGTAGTTCAGCATCGCCATCCTGAATCTTATCCAGGATGGCCTGTTCGATTGCGATTTCCTCTGGGTCTGACATGATATGATACGAGTAGATATGGTTTGAGTTCAAAAATTCAGAAATAATTTGCAGACCTCGCACTGCCTAATTGCTACCCCACTTAACTTCATGCAGGTAAGTCGAAGGTGCATTAGTGGCCCGTTATTCAGGCCAATAGCTCCCTCGCTTGTCGTAGTCCTTACAGAAGTCCCTCCAAGGACTTGGAGGTTCTCACAGACAGCAGTGAAATGACAGTTCGTGTGATCAAAAGGGGTTTTATTTGGTACGCAGTGTTGGACATCTTATCACCAGATGTGTTATTAGCAAATGCTGAATAGCTGATATCGCATAAATCTTCCTTACCATTACCCCACAGCTTCGCATGAATGCCAATATTGTGGTCGGGCATATGGTCGAGTCACTAACATAGTCGAGCAATAGACTTTAACCCGGGCAATTGAGAAGAAAGTTCATTTAAAATAACCTCGCAATTCGCGAGGGGGTCCGTTCCCTGTGGAATGTGCCCTCCCCGATTCACTATGTAAGCCAGGAACCCATACAGAAAGAGGTCTTTCATTCTTTGTAACCATGGCCTGCACTCTAAGACATCGGCCGAGCACAGTCTTTGTCGTCTTTGTTGCCAACAAGATATGGCGGTATAGCCAACCAGCCAATCAGGGCACATGTCACATCGCTGCTGACACACTGGGACCTGAGGCACGCTACGTCTCTTTGTTAGCCATAGGCCTTTATTAAAGTCCAGCGCGGCCGCCCTCAGAGGGAAATTAGGTTCTGGCTACACATCCCCATCCATGACCATCAACAACAGAAAACACAATGAATTATGACAGTCATGTAGCAGACGAGAGCGCCGCCCTTGCCAGATCATACCAAACTGTCGAAGCCAGTGGTAGCTCGGATGTGGCATGGAACGACTTAGCGTACCAGCCCAGGTGCACTATCTACGAGCTGTTTGAGGTTCACAGGCGCTTCGTAAACCGTTACCTCAACCAGTACTTTGATTGTC
The DNA here is from genome assembly GCF_003316985.1 of Fusarium coffeatum. Classification (NCBI taxonomy): domain Eukaryota; kingdom Fungi; phylum Ascomycota; class Sordariomycetes; order Hypocreales; family Nectriaceae; genus Fusarium; species Fusarium coffeatum. The sequence continues at coordinate 55,942 of NW_022157997.1, forward strand.
TCGATCGGCTTCCAACCTCCAATACTGAACTCAACGAGAATGGCATATCTCAAGGTACGTACAATCAGGATAGCTATTGCCCGAACTCTTGTTAACTTCCTTCCAGAGCTTTCTACCCGTAAGGGCTTGAAAGCAGAAAGCAATATGTCGCTCTTGAAAATTTCACAAGCCACCGCGGTCCACGACCTGAAAATGCTAGTCGAGATTCTTGACATGATCAAAGAGCAAGAAAGGCATCAAAAGACAACCAATTCTCCAGCCCTGGCCGCATGGTAAGGTCACTTCGAGCCTTGTACTGCACTTAGCTAACTTCTTTCCTAGGACGGTCGCGTGCTCCATCCTTGCCCTTGTGACCCCTCACAAGGTATCATCCTCTGCTTTCCAAATTGGCGCGCTTGCTGGCGCGCTACTCTTTACTGTTCGTCTGCTGTGGAAGCCGTCTTCATTGGAATCGTTAGATCCCGTTCAGCATAAGCTTCAAGCGCTGTTGCGATCATTCGAGGGGGGAACAATGAAACATCACGATCGGAGGGAAGTTTTGATCGCGGAATTAAATCGTAAGATGTATTAGGCTTCGAAATGAGTAGTGGCCAGGTGTCACCGGAGGTCAAATGTTTAGTCGCAGAATGCTAGTTCTGGGATATTGTTATTTTAAGATTTACTGACACATGTTGAGATTAAGTGCCTGCAATGCGCCCTGTATAAACAACAATTTTAAGATCTTAATTATCCGATCTCCGCACCTGGAAGCTCCGCTATTCATGACAGGCCTGCACTTACGTATTGATTGACCTATAACTTCATACAGCTCTTGTCACTACCTGCTATCGTCGTGTGGTAGCATTTACTGTCCTTTAGTAGAATCTAGAGTAAATATACTTACCTACTTATTACATGGAAAAGGGAAGCTATTATGAATAAGGTTATTAAATGTTATTTTCTGCCTTTATCTTAACCTGAACCCTGCTTAATATGTTATAATATTCTCATATTGTCATTCCAGGAGCTAGTTCTGTACCAATCCTCGGAGGCTGTCATGATACCTATGCGCTCAAAGGTCGTTCTATCGCCTTGCCGTGCCTGCAATATGAGACCCCATGCCCTTGTTTTTGAGTAAATTTCCGAGATTCCTAATTGTAAGCAGGTTATCGCTAGGCCTGGGCGTCGGATGTTGTGATCTGATTTGCTGTCAACGCTAAGAAGAAGATTCATGTCCTTGTCACATTCTAATCCAGTGAACAACGTCCACTGGACTAGGCTTTGCTGTTCGGGAAGTTTGAAAGCGGAGAGGACCCCATTTACAGCGTATCCTGCTATAACCAACTCATAATCGCAAAATGGGACGGCGGGGTCAATGTCCCGTGAGGGGGGTGGTGCCTTCACAATTGAAGCTCTTGAGACAAATGAAGATGATGGGGGTGGCCTCTGATACAGCCAAGATCCTTCAATCGATGCCCATGACCAGCTTGGGAATCGACTATTGCGGGAGGGACTGTCTCCCAAGTTTGACCACAATAAAGAGTTCTCCAACGTAGACGACCAATGTCCGAGAACATAACTGCCCAGCATCGAGATATTTTCTTTCTGACTGTTGCCAACCTGTTCCGCGAGTCCCATCATTGCTTTCAACTTATCGTTCTCAAAGGTCAAGCAGCGAATGAGATACATCTCAATGAGATCGTGCCAGTATTCTCCAAGATCGCCACCGAGTAACACTGTGGAGTGCAACGTACGAAATGATTGAACCGATGATTCTGGTGTGCCCCAAAATATTTCAGGTGAGAGACAGCATTCGCACCACAAATCAGAGGCACATTCCCATACAAGCTCCTCTGGTCCGAGATGCAATGTTCTTGCTGACATCAGCCGCTCTTGAAATGCCCATGCACGAGAGAATAGAGGCATGGCCAACGGCGTCTCTTTTACGAACCGAATCTTTTCCATGCTGAAATGCATCGGAACCTTTGATATCTCAATCCTTACGTCGCCGCCTTTCACGTCCACGATTGAAGGCTGGCCCACAGGCCTGGGAAAGCAGGAAACACTTGTACCGGTTGAGGCATTAGCTGCGACAGTCAATAGAGCGTTTCCATAATAGCTGGCCATTTTCGACCCTTCCATCGTCCAATCTATCATATCTTCTTGAATGATACAGAGCGCATCGATCCATACGTATCGCACTTTGAGAAGGCGCGCAATGGATATTACCTGGCGAAATACCAGTGGCAAGGCACTCCACTGTATCCGCTTCTTGTGCTTTTCTAAGTTACTCTGGACTGTCCGAAGCGGGAGGAAGCGACCCCAGCAATAACTGAGGATTATGTATGGCTCTGATATGGTAATTCTTTCTCGTAATACAACGTCTAATGTGTTATCGCCCTGATTTACATCAATTAGACGCGTGGGCACCTCGAGCCGGCCTTTGGTCGACGTGCAAGCGGTATGACTGGATTGACACAAGGATATCCACGAGCGAATCTTGTCAATGTTGATCGTTGGTTTTGCTTGACTCCCAAGACGACTATCATTTGTCAGATGAGCAGCAACCGCTCGCTCATCTACTTGAAGAAGTCTCTCGTTCACAGCTGATTCCATCTTTGCGAACGAAGAAGATCCAGACGCTGCCTTCTGTTAGCTTAGCAGCACTACTTGTTTCTGCGTACAGTGGTTAACTGTGTAGTCAGAACATCCGTAAACTTACAATTGACCGACAGCCAATGGAAATCGACCCATTCGCGGGGCATACCAAGGCCACCATCCCTGAGTTTGCTTGCAATACCAACCCTAAGCCACTTAACTTTGTTCTCGAGAATAACAAAAGCAAATAGCACCGCGTCATCTGAGGACCCATGTCTGGGAAGCTTTGAGGAGACACCATCCCATATCAGCTTACAAGAAGCACACCCAGACTCTCCACAAGACCGAACTTGTGATAAAGACGGCTGCTCGGGTAAGGCTGTTATAGACGAGGGCTTCGCTAGTAAGCTTTTGATGACGATGCATGATGGGCTGGTAAAACTGTTTAGGGTTCTAAGTTTATCAAACCCTCTCAAGGTAGCCATTCTGGAGTTTTAGCTCTTCTATAGCTATTTGCTAATCATATCATATGCCACGAAATGAGGCTCTACGTCGGAGTAAGCTGATGCTGTTGCCTAAAGAACACGTGATGTTACGAAGCCACAATATGTCGCGTGGCAATCTCTGATTGATCAGATCAGAGTCCGAATAATTAAAATCTGGCAAAGCAAGATATTAGTTTATATCATTTGGTTTTCCCCTTCTTTATACCTTTTTCTTGCACTAAAGCTATAGTGGTGTCTACTTATTAGCATATCGGCGTAAGTAAAATCTAACACTGCACCACAATGGAGCAATTACCAGAGAAGCACGCAGCTATGGCCGACAATGATCAGAGCCAAGGTCCCGGAAAGATTAGGCAATTACGTGAAGTAGCCTTTCCCGACTACATGCTGGCACCGTTTGCACTCGCAGACGCTTTGCAAACGCTATTCCCAGAAATGTCAGCTGCTGAATTTGGAATTAATGTAAGCAATAATTCTCAACCAACGTCAGACGAAGATAACAAGCTCCTCCTGCATAATGTCATTCTAACAGCAAAAAAAAGTCAAAGAACGGCCAATTTGTATTCAACGTCCCCCGAGAGTTGACAGCAGTAGGTGGCTTTTATTCTCATACTTTGATAAACCTTTCAGGGATTTCAATCGCATAGTACTAACTTACCAACTTAGGAAGACCGAAGGGTGATCGGAAGATCACGAACACCGAAACCTAGTAGAGGATAAGTGGTGATAAGAACAAGTAGCTAAACCCTCGGTCAGAGTTACATGGTCTCATCGCTTCGTTGGTATATTAGCAGGCAAATGATAGCAGCAGTGGCGGTTTTCGCCGGGCTCCGGTGATCACGATATTACCCTCACTCTTTAAGACAGCGACCAACATGCGACTAAATTGCGGGTTATTTGAGATTTAGTCCTCTGAAACGGTATTAAGGAGTTTGAACTGGTTGGAAATAAAGCTTCTTTTAGAAGACATTGTATTAAACAACATAGCTTGCAGGGAGTTCACAAACTCCAAACTCTATTCCCCAAGGCCAACTTCCCAAAGTCTGTAGCGAGAGCTCATCTTATGGAAGGAAATGTATCCAAACAGGTAGCTGTTCAGGATCTGAAGATGTATGCCCCTGTCATTCAGTACAAGTCGCACTAAGAGTCACAAGTGTTAGCTTATCGCGGCATTCAATATCTAGACTGGGATTCGAAGCTTGCAGAGCACGAAGAGGGGAGTAGACGGAATAAAACTTACTGTCTCGAGCTTTCATCTTCACCTCGTCAACTATGTCTTCATATGTAGACCACGCATCTTTACTCTCATACCATCCTCTACTATGGATGTAATTTTGAGTTTCTCCGGCCTTCTCTTCCTTCCAAAAGCTACAAAATGTTAGCTGGTTACAAAGTGAGGTGACAAGACGGCAACACTGACGAGAGTACATCATTCGTGAGGCCGATCCAGGCAGAGAGATCAGGTATCATCTCCAAGAATTGGGAAATGTCTGGACAAAGTGCTTTCGGAAAGGCGAACCAAGCATAAGCTTCTCCGACGCCATCTTTGTCACGCATGAACCAGGCCCAACTATGTCCAGCCTTAGTGCGTTTCATCTGAGTAAAGCCATCTCGAGCTTGGAGTGCACAAGCAGTCAGGAAGTTAAGGGACGCCGAGACGATAAAGTTGGCGACGGTAGCGTCCCAGTACTTGAATACCTCATGCATCAAGTCTGCCCAGCCCTGTAGCAGAGGGATTGACTGTTTCTCTCCCGCACAGAATCGTGCATGAAACAATTGGAAGTCATCAAGATATGTTGCAGCCTCGTCATCAAGAAGGAGACCAAGCCAGGAATATATGCCGATGAATACTTGGACCTCAAGAGGATGATGAGGGAAGCATAGCTAGATATTGCTCAGTTCTGGAAATTGCATAGTTGGTTGTGATACTTACGACTGGATAGTTGTAACCAACCCTGAAACATTTCCCTGAATGCGTGCCTTCGTCATATGGTACACCTGTTTTATCAGCGTACAGGCGCATGCCTTCCCAAATGGCACTGTTATCTGTAACAGCGGGCGTGGCATAGTTGAGTTCATCAAGGACTGACGTGAGCTGAAGCTCGATGAAAGACCTCAAGTCCTTTGTGACTGGAGCAGTAGTTCGGTGCTGAGTTGACTCATGACTGAGCAACGAAATTGCCTGGAGCTTAGGGTCGAGTAGAGAGAGTGAGGCACCCATTGTGAAAGATAACGATTGAAAGTGATGGAACAAGTCAGCGGAGAACAGTCTCATATATATAGGCAATGAAGTGGAATCTCTGTTGGAGGGTAAGCTTTACGAGCTGTGTCAGATGAAGCGTCGCTCTAAAGTGGCATTGCCGGTGCAAGTATCCTAAATTGTAGATATGATTTGTTCCCCACGTAATTAGTCGTAGTAGGGGTCAAAGCGAAGCCTCTCTCCATGACAGCATGATACCAATTTGCATGACATGGGTCAAAGCGAAAGGATCAACAATCATTTTTGCTCTTTGCGGAGGTGGGATGAAAATAAGGGTTGCTCAATTCAGACTATTACTTGCAGGTGGTTAGAGTTTCAACGTTGTTGGTAGGACTTTCCATGCTGTTGGTCATTCTTTATTCTTGCTATTGGAAGGGCACAGACCCAGTCCCCGCACATCGCAGCATCTTGACACTTAAAGATTACTTGGATAGTCTGACGGTTCTCAGCTTACAGAAAACCCCCACTGCCAATTCCAGGACCAAGTTCCTGGTATCGATTGTGCGTGAACCGGTCTTTAAGGCTGATTGTGCGTCATGCAGAATGAGTAAGACTGCACAATCAGCCTTATAGACTGGATCAGACCCACAGGCAGAGCCGCACATACGAAGGTTGATGGAGTATTATTGGTGGGCATTTTGTTGTACCCTTGCAATCGGCTTATGCAGTCAGCTTTTCAATCCACTTTGACTCAGTCACGAGCAATCTAGCTCTTACCAGCAACCTACCAATTGGGATCTCGTACTTCCATTTGCCTTTATCTGTGTCTTTTAGTCTAGATTCCGCGCTAGGCATCGTATGCGGAAGTCCTTCACGGATTCTTGGTGCGGTAAGTGGTTGCCTGAACCTTGAAGTGGGGGTTGAAGGCTGAGGTGAAAGCGATATCAATTGATACGAAGAGGCTGTTAAATTGAGGCTGTACCTTTTTCCATGAAAATTCGAAGGTCAGATGATAGTACCTAGACCCCGAATCGGATTCAAGAACAACTCGTCTACTGATAGGCCCAATATGGCGAGATCTCTGCCGTTAGTGGGGAAGAGCTCCAAACAAAACTTCCGGATAATATGCCAAATGTTGTTACCAAGATATATTAGTTTAAACAAAATTGTTGTTTTATGAATTACGTACTGCAGACATCTTTATCACCAGACGTTTCACTAGCAGACCCCGAGTAGTTACCCAGGTATGGCTGCCCGACTGTCTCTGACACAGTCCATGGTCAACGAACTGTTGGCGAAGAATTATATCGATATCTTCCTCGGTCTCCATCGCTTGAAGTTTCCACACCGTCTGCATCAAGTCGAAGGGTGTCAAACCGTAGAAGAGTACCCGCTTGAGTTAGTCTAGAGTAGAGACCTTACAAGGACGCCAGTGATCAAGGACATGCGCCAAGTTGGAGCAACAACGGGACAGTATATGCGCAGGTCAGATCAAGGCACGTAAGTTCGATTTATGATGTCTGGTGAAGCCCGGACAAGATGGCGGCGAGTCTGTCAAGAGGAGATTGGGCATCTGGCGAAGATGCGAAGTGGCGATACTGGTTGTGCAACGCAGCGAGGGTATGACACTGCCACATGCGCTCTTTAAGCTCGGTTGGTCAGCTGGAAAGTTTGTCACGATATTGGGCCAGGTTAGCCATGAGGTTGTGCTGATGGGAAACTTGTGCTATGAAGTCGGAGAGGTCGTGGAAGCTTTTCCTCTACGCTTTGTTGACCAGAGAAGTATCTGGCTCAAATGTGTAAGAGCGGAGATTTTATACAAGGTGCCCAAACATTCATGTCCAGTCCTCCAATGCCATCTAGCAACTGGGTCTGCATAGTCTCCTCATTGTGGAGTAGACTTTGAAATTTGAATAATGAGTCTTCGGCGCATGACAACATTTGAGTCAGCAAATGAGTCCACAAATAGCTGACCCGTAGCTACGATAAGCATACCATTAGAGTTAAGTAAAAAGGGGGACTCATCGAGATTATGATGGCCTTTTCGGCTGTCACGCCAAGGTAGTCAGCTTTGAAGTGGAAGGATGCGACCTTATCGTGCGGAAGGGGCTACTGGACAATGGTGCATCGATGAACATGGAGATTGTTGAAACCTTTCAAGGAATCTCCGGCGGGAAGGAACATTGATTGGGATGGGAAGCATCCTCTCGATGCCCCTGTCAGCGAGATACAATCGAGAGGATCCCGTTCCTATGCATGAGTTGGTTTTTTAACACAATGATAACTTGAACATTCTTCATGAAGGCTTTGGGATGCCCGACTTTCTTCACAGCTGGCGTAGTAGCATCTTTCACACGTAACAAGAGAAGAATATGTTGCAGGCAGATGTGAATGGGTTCATGGTGTGATAAAGATGTCTTTGTCAAAACAATCACACATATTGTACTCAAGAGGTTCATCTCGTGTAGCTAGGTGACTGAGATTGGTACGCCAGAACGAGAGTCCTATCATCGCATGTAGAGAGATAATAATGTAAAAGCTTAGTATGAAGCAGATACCTAAATATATATTAATTGCTGTCGCAAGGTAGTCACGCGACAGACTTGATAATCGGTGATGGTCAGACCCTGCCTGCCAGGTCATATATCTCTGTTTTAGTTCTTAATCTGGAAGGTTTCGTGGGTAGTCTCATGCTTTTCGGTGCGGCTGACGAGCGGCTTCAATCCAGGAAGGGCAACGACAGTGATAGCAAGCGCCATCTCGACCATACTGAGAGGGTCTGAAAGTCATGTTAGCTTCTTCTCCATGTGCTCTGGATTTGCGAAAGATAAAGACTTACAGACAAGGTTCTCCTGGCCAGTTCCAACCTTGAGGGTGATGAATCGGACCATAGTGGTGCAGATGGTAAGAGCTCCCAAAATGAAGGTAACAGTGACTCCGGTGGAGGACTTCAGGACGCCTTGGATAAGCAGGATCAGAGGCAGGGCGTAAACAGCAAAGTAGCAAGCCAAGTTCAGAGTGAAGTTGAGAATGAATGGCTCGGGTGCGTAAAAGACACTGCACGCGCCCTCCTCTTGGGACCACTGGACGGAGACATCCTTGCCACAGAAGAAGGTATCGTCGAAGAGGATGACGAGGTATGAAATGCAGACAAAAGCAGTGATGCCGTATAAGGTCTTGCGCATAGCGGAGCTGACACCGTTCGAGGGGAGGAAGTAGGCCCAGTAAAAGGCCAGCATGCTGAGCTTGGGGAAACCCATTCCGAAGTCGTAGAAGTAGTTGGAAGCGAACGAAATCTAGATACACACGTTAGTTGTACTTATCACAGTCGAGGCTTCGAATGGTCTTACCTTTGACAGTCTGACTGATGTCTCATACTCGTCCAAAACACCCATCTGATAAGTGAGTGTATCACAGATGATCAATGCAAGGGCATTGAGAGCGGAAACGATCAGCAGCCAATCCGACGTATCGAGCTTCTGACGGGCGCGGAAGAGGCGAGCGTAAATCCGGGCGCCGACAAAGACGTACGCCATTGCCAGTAGGATCCATTCCGAGATCTAGAACTATGTAAGCAATTGATCAACAGAGACAGAGTGTCGCAAACTAGAAATGTAACTCACCATACAGTCCTTGCCAGTGATTCTGAACGCCATCTTGAAGGTTCGTGGTCTCGTGGACTAGAGTATGAACGTTGACCTAAAGAAGAAGAAAATAAAGAGAGGGAGGAGGGATGCGGATCAGCTTCTAACATGCAAGACACATTGGACTTTTAATTCAAGCACTCTTTAATTCTGGACGCCACATGGAAGAAAAAAAGAACCCACCTCGGTTGCAAAATTCATCTGCAACGCATGAAATGTAACACAAAACGTTCCCTGGAGCATTCGTGGCGTGATTTTATCCGCTGCATGTGGGAGGCACATAGTCAGACGAGGACCAACACCAATAACCAACCAGTGTCAGATCAGAGAATGAAGAAAGAAGCAATTTTAGTATGCAACGGCTTTTCAAGGGTTACGAGAGAAAATTGGGGTTGCATGGGGCCCCCTTGCAGAGCTCTGATATCCAAGTGGATTGATTGGTTCGCGGCTTCTTGTCCGTAGATACCGGCAAGCCCAAAATAAACCCTGCACCAACATCCTGCCACTTGGCCAGGGAGGGAGTAATTGAGACGTTGCATGTGCGTGTTGGTTGGGAGTCTCAATTTGCAGCAGTGCAGAAGAGAGGCAGAGTTTTGGTTTATACACCAATGACCGACTACATGGCCCTCGTAGACGGAGATTATGCTTATTTCAGGCTTCTACGCCACTTTATGAACCCTGAAGATGTTGACAGTTGTGGAATTGATCAGAGTGGATTTTTGGCTTCTTTTTGCAGGCAACGTCCAGTAGAAAGTCTTAGTCATTATGGGTCTTGGTTACTGTACAGGTGTCAAATCCCATTTCGTGCAAGAGTACCAATCGCACGTCGTTTATATCCGGCTGTTTCCCAACAAAGTTCTTCCGTTGCATCCACACTTTTGCTCCCTCTGACAGGCGATCAATACTATTTGGGAAAGCTCCCGTCATTGCGGTCTTTCCCCGTCCCCTTCCCTCCTGCCGCCCCCTGCCAATCCTCGTCTTCTCTTCGCTGGTAAGTCACGCTTACGCGGGCCGACTTGTAAATCCCATGGAGGTTTGTCAGCTCCACTTCGCTACCGGAGTCCTCCTCGGGGACTGCGGCTACACGCGCAGTGTGTCCATAACGGTCAACATGGCGATCGCGGCCGCTTGAAAGCTTGTTGAAGTGACTGGCCGAATTGACTGTTGTTGAATGTTTGTGGTAGCCAGACCCCGTTTCCGTTGTTCCTTGTTTTGTAGAGCGCAGACCAAGGCCGTGTAGGAGAGATTTAAGTGCTGGCAATGACACCACGACAATCGCGGCGGCAAGTTCAGTCATTGATAGCACGTCTAAGTCGGAGATGTAAGTAACAGTGGTCAATGCGGTTGGAAGCGACAGCCAAGACTTACAAACATTGGTCCATGCGTGAATCACATCAATTGTGACAAATCTGGCAATACTTGCTCCGAGCGTGATGATCCCCGATGCAAAAATGGCCACCAGACCCACCTTGTACCGTCGGCTGAGTTGAAGTCCAAAAAGAAGAGGAAAGGGAAGGCAAAATACTGAATTGCTTCGTTAGAGCTAATTGTACAGGTCTGGAGGTTGCGACATACCGAGAATGTCAGAGACAAGATTCATTCCCCAGTCAATGCGGAAGACGACCTTTGACTCATAGGTGCTACAGTCTCCCTCAGGATCCCAATTGACAGCCACATTGGAACCACACCAAAATGTATCGATAAAGCAAGTCGCGACCATGAACGTTCCTGTCAATGCCGTTGTTACATAGAGACATTTGCGTAGCGTAGGAAGCGTCGGTGGGATGAGCTTGAAGTAGAGAGCCAGCAATGCCAGTTTCGGTAGGTAGATGCCCGTGTCGTAGAAGTAGTTCCCAGCAAAGGTAATCTTGGCCAAAGCTATTTGAGTCTCTATAGCTCGTGGTGGCGCATCGGGATCATATTCATCCATTCCTCCAAGCTTGTATGCGGCGGTGTCGGTACCAAACAGAGCAGCGGCATCGAACCATGACGCGACAAGAAACCAGTCGCTTATCGTGAGGCTTTGATGTTGACGGATCGTTCGAAGGGTCAATCGAGCAAGGACAAGGAGTGATGCTACTGTAAAAAGCACGGCCTCGATGGGCTGCAAGATCGATCACCGTTAGCAAGCGAACATGATCTAGGAAAGGATTTGCAGTGGAAGGTTTTATTCAACTCACCACGACGGCCTCTTTGGCAACGCCAGACATAGCGATAAAAAGGAAAAGCAAACTGAGCAAAGGAAGTTTCAATTAAAAGGAATGGACGTTGGTGACAACTTTACGACTAACGAATATGGGATTGGCGTCAATTAAATCTAAAAGCCTCTCCCGCGTCGTCTGACATACATGAAGGCAAGTTATGGCACGTCAAACGTCACTAGGAGATTAAGTTCTCGTCGGCACAATTATCCTACGACATGAGGGCTAGAACGGCAACCCTTATGAGAGTTTGTAAGGATCTTCTGTCGACGAAAAGCTGGGTTCCTACCACACTAATTTGGTAATTTGCCTACTCAGGACCTTCTCTGACGCGGAGATATGCATCAGGCTCAAAGTTGTTAGCACCAGGGGAACGAGGTACCGATGCAGCCGCTTTAAGAGTACGGTTGGCCCGTATCATTCGGTAGAATGCAAGGGATATGCGGCGAGTGGCCGGAATCACTCTGTTCAGTCTGTGGCAATGGGGAGAGGCAGGGGTCACGAAACAGCTTGTAAGGGAGAGCGCAGTTTTTCGGACAATATTACTGGCTGGCCCTGGTAAGGATCCAAAGGCTCGTATCAAGCATTCGATTTCTTTTTTCGGCCCTTTGAGACAAGTTGCTCCCTTATCAATTGAGTTTATGCATCAGAGGCACAGTTACGGCAGAGTTGCTCCCTGAATTACTAATTTGTATCTACTTGATGCGGGGGAGAAGAAAAAGGGAGAAGAAAGAGGGAGAGAAATGCGATTGATTCTCTCCAACTTGTGAGCTTTTGACTAACTACATCACGACAGCCAAGCAGGCTGCAAAGGGTACGTGAATTACGAGTCTCGACAGAAGGACATTGCGGTGGTATTTGGCTAATTGTACAGAGTCTTTGGTAGGGTATTTCGGAGCGAGTCCCCGAAGAGATCGACCCGACCGAAAATCCGGCAGAAAGTTGATCCCTGCAGAAACGCTGGTAAAAGATGAGCTTGGCAAAGCAGATCAACTGGGGCAGAACAGGGTTACAATACGGAGGATCCTCGCTTAGCTCTATCGTGCCGCTCTTGCCGAGCTGCAAAAAGTGACATGACTGTCGTGCCAGTTGAGAAAAAGAAAAGTCCAATGAAGGAAAAGTTTCAGTATTTCCAGCTGAGGGCCTAATGAAACCTTACTTAAGAAACAGAGTGGACTTAAAAAGCAAAACTCGTCTGATTCAATGATCCAGATAAGGAACCGGAGGAGGAAGAGAAACATGCGGTTCGGGGACTCCCACTAAAATGAGTAATAAGTTTTGAGTTGAGGCCAACGGGATTGAAGGAGCGGAGGGACTTTTGAGTTATAATACATGTTAGTATAGGTACCGAGCTCGGATAAATAATCTTACTTTTGCCAAGACAGCCCTTGTAAGATTGCCAACGTGTCCCGAGCTCTGATCAGGACAGTGACATTAGGACAGACAGAGAACAAAAGCATCTATCAAAAGTGAGTTTAATAAATGTTGTGATGCAGTCCTTACTCACAGGGCTGTATTTCAGCGTTTATGAGTAAAGATTCAACGCTTACTATGCGTCGGCTGCTTGGGGTTTCTGAACATCGCTAAGTTGAGTTTAGTAGAAGAAATGTGTATTAATAAATAATTTTAAAGTTACATATTCAATTCGCCAGTGTTAAATCTCTGTTGATTTGGCAAGGTAACAAAGAAGCGATTTAAATTACACTGTAAGCACGTTTTATTACACAAAAAATTCTACCCCAGGTCTGTAAGTAAGTCTTGCTGTTGACGTTGCCGTGTTTAAAGACCTGTAGGGTAGTGTCCAAGCTGCCCCGGAGACACTGGGCTGATAAGCTTATCTTATCTGCATAACCTTATCAATTTTAACAACATTCAACGGTCGCGCTGGAATCACCCATGCAGCCTGTTGGTGGCGTCATGTGGCTGACAGGAGTGACATTTCCTGGGAAATGCTTCTGCAGTGTTCCCGCTTTATCACCAACTAGATTGATCAACAGAGAAGTGCATATCGAGTGGCTCGACTTTACGGATCCCAGGTCCATGGGTTTGAACGGTAGTGTGTCATTAGTACCATTTCATTTATTGTATATGTCCTCACTATGGAAGATGGTAAATGGAGACAACTGATATTACTGTTATGATTGCTTATAATTGTGGGAAGACACTTTATGATGCGATGGCCATCTGAACTGTAAGTCTTGGTAGTAAAGGAATTTCATAGGAATTGAATTTGAAGGCAGAATACACTGCAACGAGTGCACAATCCCTAGTGATACGACTGAATTTCCTATTATAAATAAAACCACCATTGCAATCTCCGCAAAGTTGTGAATAGCAAGTCATTATATGCCCAGTCCACGTTGCTCAGCATACCTGGCAAACTCCTCATCCTTCTCAAGCTCAGCGAAACACCTCTCCTCAAGACCGAAGCAAACTTCGATACCCTCATCCTGACCAGTGTTCCTTATCCCCGCTCTAGTCGGGAGAACGAAGAAGAAGCCCTCGAAACTGGGATGCGGCCACCTCAGCGCCGCAGGTGTTCCGAACCCAAAGTCGTGCTTTTGATACGACTTCATTGTATGCCAATCGAACGCCATACAGTCTAGGCCAAGCACCCAATGCATGTCTAGCTCGGACCATTGCAGTGTAGGCGCAGCCGCACCGTATTTGACAAGATCGGATAGATACTCGGGGTTGACTGAATTGGTACTCTCCCGGACTCTTCGAGCAAGAACTGGTAATGTGCTTTCCAAATCGCCGAGAACTTCAGCAACACTGAGCTTTTCTGATTGCGGCATGGTGATGGCAGTGCCAACGTATCGGTCTGAGATGGGCCAGCCTGCACGACCACGACCATTGACAGCGTGGACGGCCTTTGAAGGAGCACTTGGGTTAGGCTTCAGCACCGATGATTTGGCCCGCACAGTTGCACGCCACATAATAGACAAGATTGCATCGTAGGTAGAAATCCAAGTGCCCGGTTCTAGTCCTACACTGCATTGCGCTTTGAGAGTTTGCAACTTGCTCTTGGGAAAGTGCCAAATACGTGTCTTCACTGCTGGCATCTTGAAGTCGGCAGGCGGCGGAGCAGGGGGCCCATCTCGAAGCTTCATGGTGGGGAACTTGGCCACAAGTCTCTCTTGCTCCTCAGAAGTGATCTTGGGCTTCTCCTGTAACGTGAAGATCTCGCGGGACGGTATCTCAGCCTTGGATTTGCTGAAGCCATTGATTGACTCCCCTCTTGTAGCTTGAGCTGCATGTTTTGACCAGATCGTTAAGAAGTTCTCGAAGCCTGGCCCATCGCAAACTTGATGGGTAATGGCAAGGCCTATGATGATTCCGCCTTCAATGAAGGTGATTTGTGCTCCTCCGACTGCAGGTCCATTGACGGATGTGTCAAGACCCGGAACGGGGAAGCGTGCACCGACGAAGGGCTCTGGTAAAACCTTTGGTGCGTCGAGAACATGAATAGGAAAATCATTCTTCTCGAGAACAGAGAAGGAAGGGATGTCATTTGTTGACGCGGTCTTGATGTGCAGACTGAGAGAGGAATCGGCCTGCCTCTTCACCACAATGCGCTTCGTATCATTGTCAAAGTGCAAAGTTCCTACCATCAAGCATGAGTAACTTCCCTAAACCTTTATCTAGAGTAGCTTACCTGTCAAGATAGGATAGTCAGAGAGTGCACGCTCCAATCCAACGATGAGTCTGTTGACGAGCGTATCCTTGGGGGTGTTTTGTGGCAGCTCAAAAATCTCAATCATATGCACGTAGAGCTTGGGCATAAGATGATCCAAGTCAGATAGCTGGAATATTTCGTCAGGGGCGTCTTTCCCAACCCCAATGGGCCGTACGTTGATTTCTCGTTGATCACCCATTCTGGCACAGTGTTTGTCGAAGTAAACAAGAAAGAAGAGAATTCTACGGAGGCAAACTCAACTCTGTGACAAATGTGAGTAACAGTCGACGCAATAAGAACCAATGTCACGAGATACGGTCGTACCAAGGACCAATAACAAATGATCAAGCCTTGTATTTGTGCTACGGTTACTTCAAAACTACTACGTAGTAGTACGAACAAAGGCTGTAGATTGGAGGGTTCTTCGAAGGATTCACTAATGTCGGCCCATTTCAAAGGGGAACGAACCATGCCAAGATGGTGCCAGTAGAAAACCCTTGACCCTGGTAGCATTCAGGGTCATGTGCCTTGTCGGCTCTGCGAGAGCGCTGCACTCAATTAAAGCACAACAACCCCGCATATTTTTGTGATAGTAGAGGTGCATTGTATCTTCTTACGAATATAGTGTAAGAAAACGTGTTTAAGATTGCATCACATAATAAAGCTCCCTCGATTGTCTTGATTGTCTCGGGCGAAACGTCTCGAACGCAAGGTGGATATCGGGATATCCACCTAGTGGCGGACCACGAACCCGGAAACCAGTAGGATCGCAAGCGCACGAATGACGGAGAGACTTCATTTAAGCGAGGTTTTACAAAATTACAGGACGATTTAGCGTCGTGAAAAAAAAAACAGTGAACTAGTGACGGGTGATTCTTAATTGGCGCAGATCTGAACTGCTAAACTCCTTCTCTGGAGCAAAGCCACAACCCTATATTTTGGGGGCCTTTATCCAAGAGGTAGTACCGTCCGTAGTGCTTATCCCAGTGGAGATCATAACATTCAAACCTTCGTCGTTTAACAACTTAGATCGATTGATCCTGTATTCTTCTCTGCGTGGCTTGGTAAACACTGCATGTGAAAATCTCGCTCCCGGAAATACGGATCGCTGTTGGCTGATGGATGTTCATCTGCAGCCTCATCTGCGGCAAGAGAAAGCGAGACTTTTTCTTCGCGACGCAAGGGGCAATCGGACCACCAGCGCAGCTTCTCGACTAAAGACCCGCCTACAATGGAACAAAGACCCACGAGATAATCAATGCCGCCAGGATCCAGACACAGGCTTTGTAGGAACGTTTCCACGCGAATCCTTCGGGTCCGAAACAGCACGCTCTATGGGTCGTTTGCGAAGAAGCTTGTTTGAGAGTTGCTTTTTCGGACTCGCTTGTGTCATGGAAGCTTTGAATGGCCCATCGCTGGGATTGAAGGATTGTTTCTCGTCAGTTGAGCCATTGGCAACAATTCTCCGTACCCTGGTGAAATGTGGTACCTGCAGGCAGCGAGTCCCCTGTTTGACGGAGTTTTGATCTCGTCAAGAGGAAGACAATCCTTTCACTGAGCTTGCGTCCACGGAACTTTCAACCTGGCCACCAAAAACAGATCATAACACTTTGACTTCGATGCTTATGGTTGCTACCTTAACACGTCTGCAATCATATATAACTCATGAACGTCAACTCTACGAGACTACGACACGAATTCACAGGGCACCAATGCATAGTCCGCCATGGTAGATGAGAGTGCGCGATCTGTCACACTGGAGGGCTTCCCTCTGGCGATGACCACCATTATCCTAGTATCCGTCGTTCTGGCCACAATCACAGTTGCTCTGCGAGCGATAGTCCGGATGAAAGATGGTACCTTTGGACTTGACGACTGGCTGATTGTAGGAGCTGTGGTATGGACTAACCCCATCTCCTTATGTGGAACATACTGACTTTGCAGGTAATTTACATCGCTGATACAGGTCTCGCCGTACATGCAGTCTCAGTCGGAATAGGTTCGAAAGACGAAAATCTCAATCCGTATTTGCAAGCCGAGTCGCAAAAGTTTTACATCATTTGGATCACCGTCTACGTCGTCGCTGTCGCTCTCATTAAAACCTCCGTCTGCGTAACGCTTAGAAGAATTGCTGCGAAGGCCGTACCGATATTGCAATACTCCATTTGGGTGCTCTTTGCATTAACCTGGGCATCATTCTGCGTAACGTTCTTCGGCATCTTAACGTTCTGTCGACCTGTTGAAGCCAATTGGAATACGTATCTGGTGTTGGAAGGAAAGGCTACTTGTGCGAGTACCGAAACCTTGATTGGAATCAGCCATACCAATACAGCCACGAGTATCGTCACCGATGTTGGCTGCGTCGTGTTGCCTGGAATACTGCTATGGAAAACGCAGATGCCATTCAAAGCAAAACTGCAAGTCCTTGGACTCCTTTCTCTAGCCTCTGTGTAAAGTCTCTCATTCGAACCCAAACTGGCTCCAACTAACTCAGCTCCAGCGCATCAATTGCTACCGTCGCTAGGGCCCCGTTTATCTCGCATTACCGAGAGCCCGAAAACAATCTTAAATGTGCCTTGGACTCTGTCATTCCGACCTGAGCTTTCCCGCTAACGAGTAGCAGATTACATTGGCATGATAGTCCTGTTTTCCTGTGTCGAACTAGGAATCGGATGCATTGCGGCTTCCCTTCCATCTCTGCGCGTCCTTTACAAACGAGCCTTCGGACGCGAGACCCAAGCGTCATCCGGAACCCCCAACGCGAATACTCTCATAACAATTGGCGGTGGAAGAATAGGCGATAGTAGTTCTCGGGGCCAAAAACGGGGCTTCACTAATCCCACCGACCGAGGGATCACATCTACCCACGTTAATCGTGGAGACAACAAGTGGGAGAGATTGAGTGATGATGGCTCGGATAAGGGTATCTTGGCAAATGGGCAAAACGCAGGCATTCGGGTTGATGACACCTTCACTGTCGAGCTTGAACCCTACAGCCATCAAGATACTCGTCGCGTCCCTCAGAGTGCCTCATAATAATAACTCTGGGTCTCAATAACTGAAGAGATCCCATGTCAGCTCCATAGCTCTTGGAATGAGTTATTTCAATTATGTAGCGAAGATGAGCCCGTGTTATGCTACCTCTCATGATGTCGACATCAATGCTACCTTTCATGCCAATAACTCTCTTCGGGACCATACGCCCTGTAAGTCTGCTCTAAAAGAAGCCGCAACAGGAAATGACTTTTCAATTGCCGAAAGACTGTCCATGATGGAATCTTGCTGCCAAGTCTCCCAAGACCTCGCCCCAGCAACTCGAAGTGGGAACAGAGTCAGCAATGGCGAGATGGAAGCCTTGAATAGGATCTCCCGTGTATGTGTTAAGATGTCGCCGACATGTCCTTGTATCTCATCTTCGCTTAGAGTCGGGGCTATTATACCCATATCCTGCCAATATGGCATCTCGTAGTCAAAGACTCCCGATAGATAGATGCTCGTTGCTGCGAAGAATGCTTTAGTAAGCATAAAGAAAGCTCCATCCGTGGGTTCGTGATTAGCTGCCTTCGAGCTTTCAGGCCTCGTCATAGCGGCTTCCCAATCGACGAGAGCTTGCCTCAAACGGAAGCCTTCTAGAGCAATGCCATAAGCGTCATCGATGTCCTTCTGGGTGTGTCCATCTACTTGCGCGTCAGGGAAATAAAGAATTGGGCGAACTCTAGAAAAAGTCAGGAGACATGTTCTTCGACAGTGGGTACTACATACCGGACACGAAGCGTCGAACATAAAGTGATAATATCCAAAAGGGAATTTAGACCACAGTCCTTACCATGCTCGTTGGGATGTATGCTCGCTGTGAGAAACCTCCACTCTGAGTTCGCAAGAAAGGTGGGCTCATTGAATATAATAGCTCTGCAAACCTCAAAGATACGTATCTCAGTGAAGAATCGCCTACCCCGACCTGTGAGGCACACTGTGGGACCGGCAGCTACGAGAGCCTTGGAAGTGCCACCTACTAAATGTTGTACCCAACCTTGTCCAGTTGAATCTGTCATAAGCTTGGCAATGTTAGCAATTACTATTATTAGTGCGATCTAACAGAGCGACACACCTCAAACAACCCTAGCAAGTGAGTGGTCCACAATATGGAATGGAGCGCGCTGTCCCCATGGTTGAACTTGCTCAGGGCTTGCCGTAGCCCTGTTACTGAGTTTAAGTAGTAGTAGACAGCTGAATCGTACGCCTTGTTTGGGGTTATACCCTCTGATGAACCAAACTTGACAGCCTGCATGGCCCCAAGCGCAAGGACAGCGTTGCGGAGAAAGCTGTCGGAGCCCTGGTCCTTCATCAAGGTCGTTACATCAACGGAAACTTTTGATCCGGGGTTGAAGTTGTTGTGGTGCAGAAACGCATCGAAGTAGCGAGGTAGATAATATGTCTCGCGAGTTGAAGGCGCGATCATCAACGGACCGAATGTTTGTATGCTGGGAGGAGCACAAGCTATGCGACAGGAAACCCTTTCGTCAGGATCTGTGTGGTTGATCCAGATCTGTTGCGACTTCTGTTTCTCGAAATTACAACTGGTCCGTTTTCTTTGACAGTTACTGCACGGAAAGCTACCCGAGCACTAGTCGCATAGATGGTTAGCTGCGTATGCAAGACGTCGTAGGCCGGTTCAGACCTTGAGATGACTTGCAGCGCATTGAAGACACCGTGATCGCTTTTTGCGCCTATCAAATGGACCGACAGGCATTTTCGGGTGTTGTGTTGAAGTGCCGTTGCTGATGATGTTTCGGCAATGGCTATCAACGTTGGATTTATACTGAAAGCGGCAGTGATTGCGCGAGATTAGGCGCAGCTGGCTGCTATACCGAATTGAGAAATAATTGAGCGACGCTAAGGTCGTGACGCGATTTTGACCAATGATGTTTCTCGTTCTCATTGAGAGCTGAACTTTAGTTTCATCAGCGTCGTAATCCTGGTCACAGCGTATCTCCCGTTAGTGGGGGCTCTTCTCGTGACAGAAGTCAACTCGCCCGAACTTGACCACATGCGGTACATGCAGTAAAGCTTGGGTTTCTAGAACATCGATAGAATTGCATCAAGTGTCAGCGTGCTTTGACAGAATGGTAGTCCAATGTGTTCGGTATATAAGTAAGAGTTTAGTCCCTCCAAGATTGTTTCATTTCATCATCGCTCTCTTCTTTATTTCTCAACAGCTAAACAAATCCATTCGCCCAACCTAAAGATGAAGTTCTCCCTTCTCCTCCTGTCCCTTGTCGGACTTGGCAATGCCATTGAACTGCCGAAACCAAACGGACCTTACAGCGTGGCTGTTCGTACCAGCGCCATGATCGACAAACATCGCATCGACCCTTACGACCCCAGGCGAGGTCACCGAAATGTCCTTGCTTCCATTTTCTGGCCTGTCCCCTCACCATCCTGCTCTAAAACCACACTTCCCTACATGACGCCGGCTGTTGCGAAGCTCTACGGACAGAAGGCACAGAGCATGGGTCTTTCGAATGAGACTTTTGCAGCCTTTGAGTACTCTGTTTGTACACCTCTACATACTCCGAAGGGCTGTGGAAGCAAGAGGCAATTTCCTCTGATCATCTTCTCTCCTGGTGCTGGCAACTCCCGCCTCCTCTACAGCAACATGGCCCGCTCGTTCGCTAGCTTTGGCAACATCGTGGCTTTGATTGACCATCCTTACGATGCTGATATTATTGAGTTTCCCGATGGTAAGACAATCATGACTGGGAATATCCCGGAGACTACAAAGTCTCTCATTAAATTGACCAAAGTATGTTCCTCCACATTTTCTTTGTGACTTCGCTAATGTGTCTCCTAGGTCCGGGCTGAGGATATCTCTTTTGTCATCTCGGAAGTTCTGCAATCCTCTCTCTACAAGAGTGTGCTGAAAGGTCTTCCGGGCTCTGTTGATAAGAGCAAAATCGTCGCGCTCGGTCACTCCCTCGGAGGCGCTAGTGCAGCAGTTGCGATTCTGTCAGACAAGAGAATCTGTGGCGGGATGGACATGGACGGACAAATTTTCGACCCTGCTCTCAGTCAAGGTCTTGAAAAGCCGTTCTTCCTGGTCGGCCGTCCAAACCATAGCAAGGAGGACGCCACGTGGAACAAGTTCTTTGCAAACCTTCGAGGAAGCAAGAAAATGATCACGATCGACCGTACCGTGCATGGATCGTTCACAGATTACCCTCAGCTGATCCAGGCGCTGAATCTCCCTGCCTCGGCTTCTAAGGCTATACAGCCACTCATCGGAACTGTCAATCCCTCAGATCTCGAAAACGGTCTTTCCAAAATTGTAGTAAGCTTCGTCAAGGCATGCTCCAATATTTAGGTGTACAATGGTCGAAGATCTGGTGGTGGCTCATTGATATTACATAGAAATGGAGGATCGGGCATGGATGGCGATACATAGAAATTGGTAGAGTTTCATTTTAATACATGTTTATTTTTCTCAATACTTGTATAGATATTTACTGAGACAGCCTCACAGCCTTGTCCAATACCTTCGCTACATACTCAACATTCCTACTGTTCACTGTAAAGATACGGATTACATTCTGTTCTTTAGAGCGAACCACGAATTAACTTACGTCCTGCGATGGAACTGTGGCCTGATGCCAAGATATAAACATGACTTTCTTGTTGGATAGATGCAACTTGCTCTGGCGTCAATCCTGTGTACGAGAACATGCTGATCTAATGACGTCAAGGTCAGCCTCCTTCCGATAACATTCCACTTCCATATCAACAGAATATGTTTACCTGCGAGACAATATGATCCCAATTACCTGGTGTGCCAAGAGCCACAAGGTTTTGATAAAGGGCTTTCCGCATGTCCTTGATCCGATCACTCATTTCTACAAGGTCCGTCATCCAGTCTTGGAACAGCCTCGAGTCGGAGAGTATGGTCGCTGCAAGTCTCGCTCCATGTACCGGAGGTTGAGAAATTTGCCCTCGTTGAAGGCGACAGAGGTGACCTCGAACCTTGTGGGCCTCACTCGACGTGGCACAAAACATGTGTAGAGCACCAACACGCTTTCCGTACAGACCCATATTCTTGGAGAAATACTGGCAAACGGCCAGTTCCATAGTACCACGATTCAGAAAATGGCGAACGGCCTACGCGTCATCATCAAGATCTGTTGCGAATCCTTGACTTGGAAGATAATATCTTAGCAAAAGCCAGGGAAGGATGGGACTGATATGAGGTGACATGACTTACTAGGCACAGTCGAAAAATGGGAAGAGGCTTTTGTTCTCACAAATGTCGGCAATTGCCTTCCATTGCTCCTTGGTAGGATCGACACCAACGGGATTGTGAGCGCAAGCATGGAGCAAGATAACATCTCCAGAGGCAGCTTCAGTCTAAAGTCTGTTGATCAGTCTATCAAAGTCCAGTTTCTTAGTCTTTGCATTCCAATAAGGGTATCGTTTCACATCGACACCAACAAGACTCCAAATGTTGGCATAGTTGACCCAGCTGGGGTCCGAAAGCCAGACAGCACCTGGTTTCAGGGTTTCAGATAGGAAGCGTGCTCCAAGGAAGTTGGCTCCTGTTCCTGAGATGGTCTGGATCGAGACCAAATGACTGTCATCGTAGCCGCGGTGACCGAAAAGGATTTGACTAGCTGAATAGACGAAGGGGGAAAATCCGGCTTAAGGCCGGTGTCACTCGGTCGCTGACTATGTAGCGCTAACTAAACGTGGATGTCTCAATGTTGTCAATTGCATTGTAAGAGTCACGTAAAACACCGAGTAGTGTTAAAAAAGTCGAGTCAACACAACACAAGTTCAGTTTCATAGAAATTCTTGTAGTTACTGTAAACAATTCTACTTATTAATTATATTTGATTTCCAAACAAACCTGACTCTCTTGGCACCGTATCGCCTGTTCTGGATCGCGTTGAGAGGATTACCCTGGAGCGCTGGAGGACATCGGCCAACCCGATAACCGTACCGAGTTCCCTACAGTGCGAACAGCTTCACCTGTTCGACTCTTGCGGGTCTGCCTGAAGAGCTGGCAACTCAAATAAACTTGCAGCTTCTAACCTTACTTTTACCTGCAACTTTCAAGAGTTTTCCAATTTTTCTGATAAAGATAACTGCAAAAGATAGACCCGAACAGAATCCAAAGTTCTATAAAATCAAAAAAATGGCAACAAAACCATTTCCACCTCCCCATGGCATGACGTCTTTCTGGCGCGCTACTCCAGGATCACTGGATGATTACCGGTCAACACCGGAATTGCCTTCCAAATGCGACATTCTTATCATCGGCGCAGGTTATTCAGGCGCATCGATTATCACTCACATGCTATCGCAACCTGAGTCACAGGACAAGTCAATCGTCGTCTTGGAAGCTCGCCAGCTATGCTCCGGAGCCACAGGGCGAAATGGTTCGTAAAGACGCGTTCATCATCTGAAGTTGCTGACACTGTTGGGCAGGAGGACACATCAAGCCTGATGTCTACAACTTGTGCGCAAGGATGGCTTTTAAGCATGGAGTCGCTGCAGCAGCCGAGATCGCCGACTTTGAACTTGCCAATGTAGAGGCCGTTAAAAATTATGTCCAAGGCCAGAACGTCGACTGCGATTTTATGATGACACAAGCTGTCGATGTGCAGCTCTCGGAAGATCACAACCGCGCTCTCAAGTCTGGCTACGATCAAATGGTCAATGCTGGCGTAGAGGCGACTAAGAAGGCATTCTACGTTGATGGGAAATATGCTGAAACGGTAAGTGCAATTAGAGTTAATGGGAGTTGTTTCAAAACGCAGTTCTGCCTTGATATCTATATTCTAACCCATTGAAACAGGTCTCAGGCATCAAAGGCGCGAAAGGAGCGTTCAAGTATGCCACAGGTCATTTATGGCCCTACAAATTAATCCACCATATGTTTTCTGAGGCTTTGAAACATGAGAACTTGAATTTGCAGACCAACACGCCAGTCAACGAAATTTCAGCTACACCCAATACCGATGGCTTCTGGTCCGTGACTACTGGCCGTGGTATCATCAACGCCCGCAAGGTAGTCATGGCTACGAATGCATACACTGCTGCTCTTCTCCCAGAGTATCACGAAAAGATCATCCCTTACCGCGCTATCTGCAGTCGGATAGTTGCACCGAACCCGCCGATGCTGGCTGACTCGTATGCCATTCGATTCAGTCCCAAGGATTTTGACTATCTCATCCCACGACCCGACGGGAGCATCATTGTGGGCGGTGCCAGGTCAGCATACTTTAGACGCAAGGACGATTGGTACGGCAATGTCGACGATACAAAAGTTATCGAAAGGGCCAAGGACTACTTTGAAGGATACATGCAGAGATACTTCCGCGGTTGGGAAAACAGTGGTGCTTACACCGAGCAAGTGTGGACTGGAAGTGAGTATACTGCTCTCGTCTCAATGGCTGTCTCTTGCTAACTCGGAATAGTTATGGGTTATTCCTCCGATGGACTTCCGCGGATTGGACGTGTACCAGGAAGGGAAAACATGTTCATCATGGGCGGCTTCACTGGACATGGTATGCCCCAGGTATTCCTCACCGCCAAGGCAATCAGTCGTATGGTCCTCGGGGATTTGGCGTATTCGGATACCGGACTTCCCCGGTTGTTCCAAGAGTCGCAGGTGCGGCTGGAAAGTAAGGAGAACTTTCTGCGAGATATGGCCGATAGCGAGCCAAGTTTAGCAAGAATTTAGGCGATAGCAGCGTTGTACCCATGATGGCTGCCGGAACGATGGATGCGCCAAGACAATTGGTGTATATTACTTAGGCAGAAGTTTTACAGTGCGAGGCTTTAAATGACCCCAAATTACCTGGTTATCGGATTCATACCCCGCATCTCCTTTAAACTTCTCAACGTAGCTTAACGTTGGTCAAATTAATATTAACAGATCTACTGCTCCTGGTTTGAATGGCCGATCTTGCGGCGAGGTTCGGAGCTTGTTTTATTCCCGATGCCCCGCCATTCTTTAGCACAACTTGATTTTCATCATCTGACTTAAAAGATGGTAATATTCTAACTTGAGTGGTTTTGATTGGGTCGGCTTCTTCAGAATACATGGGAAGACTTTCCTCTTTGAAATTCCTGGGTATGGGCTTCTGACTCGCCGCAGATTGATGGCTCACAAGAACAAGTATCTTACGCTTCAAAACTTTTGATGATTCTTTTATTCAATGCCTCAAATTGAACTAAGGTTATAATACAATAATATCGCTTATATGTGTTACTGTAGCCTCGCTGAACTATTTATTTAAAGCTGTGTAGTCTATTCCCTTCGCGGTGTATCTTTGGAACGATACCCTGTGTCATGTCACTCTACTGTTCCTGGGCGACCTGGTCCTGACGCTGAAGCGCTACCAGCTCCCTCTCAGCCTTAGTGACAGGCTCCTGAGGCAGGAGCTTGAAGTACCAGGGCGCAACGATGGCAATAACACATCCCAAGCCACAAGTAGCAGTTAAGGTAGCGAAGCCAACTAGATGTTGTGGGGCGTTGGTGCTAGGCCATAGGTAACTTCCATAGATGATGGCCAAGTGTCCGAAAGAATTGACAAAAGCAATGGCGATGGAGCGCTTTTGATCCGGGAAGGGGATAGACTCGCTCGTCCAGTTGAGCATGAGAGGCAAACCGGTGTAGAGCCCAGCAACCAGTAGGCACATCATGACGTACTTCGCCACAGCAGAGCTAATCAGGGCGGAGACGATACAAGCGATGGCAGCGAGACCATACAGGCCGACACTGTGCCACCTTCTATCTTGACACTTATCTGAGGTCCAGGACAGAGCCAGTTGGCAGACCGCTCCAGTAATCCAGATCGGGACAGTCATCCACTGAGCAGTGACACTGGTATATCCCATAGTTTTGAGGATCGTGGGCACAAAGTATGAGATGGACATGCCGAGGATGATGATGCTGTAGGCAACGAGGAAG
This sequence comes from Fusarium coffeatum, assembly GCF_003316985.1. Taxonomy (NCBI): domain Eukaryota; kingdom Fungi; phylum Ascomycota; class Sordariomycetes; order Hypocreales; family Nectriaceae; genus Fusarium; species Fusarium coffeatum. The sequence goes on from NW_022157997.1 coordinate 81,715, forward strand.
AACCAAGTCTTTCCATCCGTTACAACAGCCTTGAAGGCCTGCCAGGAAGTCATTCGACGGGTTGTGCTGCCAACACTGACTTGCCTGTCTACCAAGATTCGAATCTGGGCAAGGCGTCGCTGATCAGGCGAGAAGTGGCGGGCATTGCGAGGGTAGTCCGGGAGGAGCAAATAAAGAGCAAATCCACAGACTACTGTGAGGACGCCTTCTACAATGAAAAGCCATCGCCAGCCAGGAATACCTCTCGCTCCTTCCAGACCCTTGACAATAGCACCGGCCATGATTCCACCCAAGGCTGGAGCGATACATCCGGAGGTATAGAAGATGCAAAATCTTTTACCTGTGATAGCATTAGTAGTGATTCAAACCCTTCGGACGGCTACCGTGCTCACCAATTTCCTTCTTTGTGTACCAGCATGTTAGAAGATAGATTGCGCCGGGAAAAAGACCAGCCTCAATGCAACCAAGAAAGAGGCGACCAGCAAGAAAGCCCTTGTAGCTCTTTGCTTGCGACAAAGCAATGACAATACAGCCCCAGACCCAGACTATAGTAGGCAGATATATCGAAGGTCGGCATTTATTCATGATCATATTGGACGGAACCTCGCAGAGGAAGTAGCCGACAAAGAACAGGTATACGAGGAGAGAGTAATCTGTCACATCGGTTAGATGGTCTCTGGTCTAGTGGAGATAGAAGTGCTACCATTGTCCTTCATGTTCAGACTCTCGCTCATTCCAGCTGCGTTGGCGTTGGCCTGTAAGTGTTAGTGGGTTCTCCAGTAATCAGTCAGTAAGTGAGCAACTTACAATGTTGCCACGATCCAGGTATGCAAGAACGTACATCCACCAAAGACATGGTAGAAGAGTAAAGTCGATCTTACGCACAAGGCGTTTCTCCTCAGCAGTGTCAGGGACATAATTCGCCAACGCAATCGTGAGTTCTTCATCTTCAGCCAACGCATCGGCAGGCTTTATGATTTCCCCATCAACAAGGTCTTTCGAGCCACGTGGCTCGATTTGAGCTTTGTTATCAATTTGCGAAGCCATTGCAAGAAGGCAAAGATGATGATAGTGTTGGAACAAATTGAAGTCAGGAAGCCGGGCCGGTCACGGTATTATAGGCCGGAGTACGAGCCAGTTTTAGTTGCCGACCTGGAGACATAGTGGATTTAGCGCCTTTAGCGCCTTTCCCCAGGTTCTTATCTACGCTATCTGCGGGGACGTCTTAGTTCCGGCGTTTCGGCGTTACGCCGAAGAGATCGCTAAACTTTGAGTCACGTATGTTGAATAATGGAACCCTTGCCTTCGCCAAGAAGCACGATAGGGAAAAGGTCCTAACACATAGTGCTGCTCAGGTCTGATATTACGCGGTTGTCGGTATTTATTTATTAGACGATTAGACGTGTCAACTCCTATTGTATTATATCTGTATCATAACTTTCGGAAGGACAAGTTATTGTGCGGATTTACAAAGTCTCACGTGATTCTGCGGGGGCTTACAATCTAAAATATCTCATCTCACCAAGCCATTTTTGATGCTGGGCAAGCAGACATCTAAACTAATATCTTTGACAAAGGTTGTATTCTTGCTGTGTTCGCTACGTTCAGGTCCGGTCAGAAAATAATATTTATCGCCAAGAACAATGCCTCAAATATCCTACGTGCTTCCTGGACAACCTTCAAGACGCCTAGGCAAAGAAACAGAAGCCGTCCTCAATGAAATGCACGAGATGATCCTGGAGAGGTTGGGCGACAGTGGTAAGAAAATGATCGAGCTTTTCGACAACTCTGTTGGTCAAACTCGGGGCTGGGGAGAAACTCTGATATTTGCACCGAACAGTCCTGAAAAGGTTGTTCCTCACGACTATGGCTTGGCGGCAATGATAGGAGAGAACACTGACTACACAGAGGCTTGGGATGAGTATGTACCTGATAGTATGCAACTCCGTAGTGGTCACCAGCTATGTGTTGCATGCAAAGCCACCTTCAACTATTTCTGCGCGTTCCAAGCCGACCCAGAAAAGATGAACAACAATGTCTTGCACTCGGAGTCACTGCTGTCGGTCTTCAGGTCTGCCACATCCCGCCGTTGCTACATCTGTCATCAGCTCTGGGAGAAGATCATCAAGATGTATCCAAATATGGTACCAGACATGTATCCCGACTACAGAATCGAGTGCTGCTGGACCACCTACAGAAATGATAATAAAGAGACCAAGATGTGGATGATCATGTATAACCATTCAATGCGGAAGTTGCCTATCTATAACTATCAGCATGTACTGCGGATAGGTATCTGGTCAAGAAAGTACTTTGGCAAATACTTTGAGAAGAGTATTAATAACCGAGACGTTACTGTTGCGGATGAAGGGTCGAGTGACACTGCGGATGGCTATACCAACGATAATGACGATGCGAAGGCTCTGGCTTTATCATGGATGGCGAGATGTATGCAGAACGCCGATGGACAACATGATATATGTAACCACCGCGACGAAGACTACCTCCCAACTCGTCTTCTCGATGTTAAAAAGGCTCTACAAAACAAAGTGGTACGTCTAGTTTGCCCCAGTAAGAACGAAGAAGCATTCAGGGGTACCGAGTACGCGTCTTTGAGCCATTGCTGGGGTGCTCATGGTGTAAAGGAGAACCCCAAGTTGTTAACTACCAACGTTGACCGCAGACAAGCTGAAGGCTTAGATTGGAAGAACCTACCCAAGACGTTCCAAGATGCCTTTGAAATCGCATCTTGGCTGAGCCTGGACTGGCTGTGGATTGACTCGATGTGCATCATGCAGGATTCCGAGTCAGACTGGAAAGCTGAAGCGTCTGTGATGGACCAAGTCTACATAAACGCCAAGGTGAACATTTCGGCGGACAAAGGTCAGGATAGCCGATCAGGTTGCTTTGCACAACGTCAAGATGTCGACATCACGCCTCTTCACTTTCAGGCCACTAAACTCGAAAAAGAATGGATGGTAACTACGGAGAACAGTTTCGGGTGGATGGAATCTGCACCTTCGCTCTCAAGGGCCTGGATCCATCGCGAGAGGCAGTTGTCAAGACGTATCCTGCATTTCACTGACAAGGAAATTGTATGGGAGTGCTGTGGAATTGGAAAGGCCTGTTTCGCCAGCGAGACCATGCCGTTTGGTTCGCCCTTCAAGAAGATCTTCAATGGAGAAACAAAATTCCAAATCCAGATTGCAGATGCCATGGATACGAAGCTGAGAAGACGAGAACAAAAGGATAAGCTGCACACACTCTGGAACTCCACGTGTCAAGACCTCTCAAACAAGTCTGTCACCTATGCCTCGGACCTGCCTATCATACTCTCAAGTCTAGCTAGGGAATTTCATACCCTGTTCGACGGTGATGAATATGCTTGCGGCCTGTGGCGGTCAACTATGGCCGAGTCACTAACCTGGTGGATACCCGGCACTAAACCAGAGTATGAAGGCTACATTGCACCATCATGGTCATGGCTCAGCGCTGCATGCCCAGTAGAGCTGTACCATCCGGGACATCAACAGCACAAACGAGCCGTCGTTGACGTATTATATATCTGCAGGGCGTACGAGTCGCACCTGGATACTGGCTTTGGAAAGCATGCCGTTGGAACATCCATGGGTGTGAATGGCTTTTTGCGCAAGCTGCATTTTTACTATACGGGTCCTACAGCAGATGGTATCGTACTGAGTGTCGTTGAAGAGGATGGCCATGGCAATGATCTTATCCGTAGCATCGGCGGGGATTGGGATGAAGACGAAGGGATGATGTTCCGCATGACGACGGATGGTTGCCTCAACCTGCAATCCCGTGAATTCGAATGTTACGGTCTTTTCACCACATTGGACGAGTGGGCACCAGATCGTAGTCAATGCCGTCGACGGCTGGCCTGTGTTCTTCTTGAGCATGAATCGGCAACTAATAGTGGTCCCCATACTTATCATCAGTACAAGAGAATCGGCACGCTTGACGATATCAGCGACTTCTACAGCTTTAAGCTACGTTACCGAGTTACCTCAGACGCAAGAGTTCCAGAGGCTGGAGTGCCACGAGATGAACGGGACGAAAATGCTACAGACTACGCCGGCCCGCCAGCGCCTGAGACATGGTTCCAAAAGGATCATGGTCCTACCAATGGTAAGCTGGATCGGAAAGAACGTGGGGAAAGCTGTCGAGTAGGGACTATTCTGAAGGGGGATGACCAATCTTCCTGCGATGAACAATCAGATCATGGTGACGGGATGAAACGTGAACCGCTAGATGACATATGGTACTTGCTAGCACAATACGTCGGTTGGGTCCGCTGGATAGCTATTCGCGAATCCAGGGAGAACGAAGAACCAGAATCGACTGTGTACTCGACTTCCGGAGAGTCAGAGACAGATCAGAGCGAATTCGAAGAAGAGGAAGAAGGAAGCCAGGATGACCAGCTGCATGACAATTGTGCAGATAAGGAGAGTAGTGCAGGTGATAAAGCTGCCATGTCGAATAACGACAACGGGAGCAGTGGAAAGATATTGACCTCTCCCAAGATGGACGGCGGTAACGGAGAGTCCTTGAAGGAGACGATTCCTGAGGGACGTGGAATCCACTCTTCTTCATCTACAGGCTTTATGCCCACCACCGAAACAAACGGAGGGAACCAAGATGCGGAAGATGGAAATAGTGGCAAGGGTGATACAAAGGAGGATAAGAAGGACGAGAAGCGAAAGAGAAATCGTCAAGAAACTTTACATCTCGGGAGTGTGATTTTGAAAATCCATGACCATGCCTCTTCGGGGCTTGAACCCATCACTGGCGCTGAGAACGAAGACGAGGCCTGGGGTCGTCTACAGGAAGTGCTATGGTTCGAAACACAAACTCGGGCGTACGGGGCAAATTATGGCGAGGACCCCAAGGCTGCCATGTATCAGTTTGACGACGTATTGGAAACGTGGCAAAAGACATATGGTGTGGTTCCATGGTTAGAAAGGTTGGATATTTCCAAATTTGGGATAGTCTAATGACCGACCTGGAGTTAGCGAACAGGGATAAGTGGAAACGGGTCTCTGTTGTCATACATACTTTATTGAAATGAGCCTTGCGAGTAGCTCGATCCGGATATACAAGAAAGACATCATTTAACTCCATCCACCCGGCAGCCCTGTCGCTTCCAGACACCAAGCGTAAGGGTAGACTAGCCCAGATCTAGAACATAAGTCCTTACTAATCCAGAGGGTGCTCTGGGAAAGCTAGCGCAAGTTAATGCTAGTGTAGGTCGTGATACGAAGTGTATTTTCAGTATCACAGCGGCGAGCAACGTCAACCCTGAATGCCACCAGGTTATCTCGTGTCTTAACCGAACTTCCTAAGTCTTTCCCGTAAGTCAGACCCTTGACCATTGGCTGTTTAGTGGAAAACGTGATCTTGATAAGTGATGAATATCAATTAAAAGAAAAAAGGTTTAACACCCAACTCTCTAGCGCAAGGTACAGCATGTTTATTGGAACAGTCTCAGTTAGCGTTGATGATCTGATGAGATGCAGCGGTGGCCTTTTTAGCATGAGGCTTGTTTCTAACCCCGGGTCTAGCAGGTGATTACAATGGAATAGCTTATTTACGTTTCGCAGTCTCGCATGGATTTCTATTGTTTGGATGTTTCGATGAGGTCCATCGGTGGTTTACTCAACATAAGAGTAGTCTCTAACACTAGCATTCAAAGGATGCGACTTTTCTTCGCCTTCACATTATTCCCATTAATTAAAAAAAAACCTCATTCCGATGTTTAGACCCCTAATGTTTAGAGGTTGCAGCGAGGATCAATCCTAAATGTTCTCCTACTCAAATGGCCTGACTCGTAATCTGCTCAGAGAGTGTAAACATACTCTGAGCCACAGTGCCACTTCTCCGTCAAAGCCTTAGTCGCACTTCCATTCAAGGTACCCTCGTTCTGGATATCATGCTCCCTTGCCTTTTCCAACTTTCTGTTTCTCCAAGCAAGGAAGAACCTCAACACAGTCGCCATAATAATACAGAGCCCACTGAAAGCCACGTTCGCTACGTTTGCCTGCCAATATCGCGGGCCTTGAGTGGATGGATAGAAATATGAGGCATAGATGGAAGCAAGGTTGGACCCCGCGTTGACAACTGCATACGAGATAGCGCGCTTTGTCGACGGACGCGGCAGGGAAGATGATACCCATGACAGAATACAACCGAAGGATCCATAAATTGACATCATCATGAATGTAGCGATATAGCGAGCAGCAGTGTTCAGAGTGACAGCCGAGATGATGAAGCCGATACTGCAGAAGATCTGCGGCCACACAACATGCAGCCATCGCTCGTTGACACGATCGCTATGCCACGAATTGGTAATACCTAGAATAGCAGCAAAGACATACGGTGGCGCAGAAAGCAGGAGTGTAATGGTCGAGCTGTATCCAAGGGTCTTGACAATGGTGGGGAAGAAGTTGGTGAAAGCGGCAGCAGTGTTGAGTCCAAGTTGCATGATCCAGATCATGTAAAGTGCAGGGTCGGCAAATGCCATCTTTGTACCTTCCCACGCTGACACATCTGCTCGATCATCTTCCTTGTTTGCATCTTCTGCCATTCTCAAGACGGCGATTCGGCGTTCTTCGTCGCTGAGCCAGCGCGTGGTGGCAGGATAATCTGGGACAACGAAGTATGTAACGACTGCGGCGGGGTAGGTTGCGCATCCTTCAATGATGACTGCAAGATTATTAGTCGAGGCTCCTCGAGAAAATGGAAAAAGAAACGTACAAAGCCATCGCCAATTTGCAAGGCCTGCTTTACCATCCATTCCAGACATGATAGCACTTCCAAGAAGACCACCAAAGGCACCGGCCATTTGGCCAGCAGCGTAGAGAACCGATATGCGGACGGCAAGTTCCTTCTTGGTGTACCATGAGCTGAATAGAAACAGAGCGCCGGCTGTCATCGGTCGTTAGTCATGATGCGAGACTGGTGATTGGGTTCAGCTTACGAAAGAACGGTGCCTCGACGAAGCCAAGGATGAATCTAAGGGCAATCATGCCTTCGTAGTTCTGCACGGCTCCAGTACAGGCGCTGACAGTTGCCCAGCAGACCATGATAGAAGGCTGAAGAGTTAGTTAGGATCTCAGAACACAGAGCACCACCAACACGTACCAAGAAGATAGACGGTCGCATCTTGTTTAAAATCATGTTCGTAGGCACCTGAGTGAGGATGTAACCAACGAAGAAGATACTGATGACAGTATTGTACTGTTCATTGACAAGACCAATATCTTCTTCGAAGTTGCCAAGTCGCGCCGTCGCGATATTGTTGCGATCGAGATAGTTAAGAATATCTGTATGGTGAAAACGTCAAGCAGGGGCGAATTGCGACATCTTCTAGACTTACACAAAAGCATCATCAATGGCATCATTCGCTTGTCGATTCGTCTCACTAGAGCCTTCTCCTTGGTCGGTCGGTCATGAATATCAGCTGAGGCTCCATCCAAAGTCTCGAGCCGGACCTCGTCGCCGTTGTCCTTGATCATGTCTTCACCCGCCATGTTGACTCGAGATTGTGTTTCAAAATAACTCAACCTTTGAGATGGAGGTTGTTGGTCTCAAAAAAAAGCAAGACTTCGGTATTTATTGGAACCACACTCTGCACTACTTCCAGTCTATCAACACCCAAGTTTGCCGACGACCCACCGTAAAACTGGAGACCTGGGGTAAAGTGTCTGGGGAAAACAAGTCGAGCGGGGAAGGAACCCTGCGAGCGCAACCTAATGAATCATGTAGTCTACCTCTCCTGGCCAATCCACGCTCATTCCGACCACTTTCCGATGGATCGACAAACCTCCGCCAGTGATATCTTCCTGTGAACAGCCGAGCCGAGGAGACGCCCTGGAGGTCCATTCATCTTACATGTTCGCGATATCCGATCGGCATGATGAGGAGCTGACGGACAGTAGACCGATATCTTGCAGTTATTAAAATCACCGGTTCGTTTACCGGTCGCATCTTAATGTGTTCTGCAGATTATAAGCCAAACATAAGACCTACTGCTGGTGCGCTGATACTTCCGGCTACTCCAATTTACCCCACACCTTACTCATCCCTCACGATGTCAGCTGACGAAAAGCCTACGATTCTCCATATTGGAGATCCGATTAAATACAATCATGAACTTTACGAGAAGCTTGAAGCGAAATTCACCATTATTCGACCTTCAGCAGAAGAACGCCAGCGTGGCCCGTTTATAGAAGCCCTTCGACAGAAGAAATGGGGTGACTTTCAAGCCGTCATGCGCCCATTCTGGATCACAGGTGGTGAAATGGGACGCTGGGACCGGGAATTGATTCCGCTTTTGCCCAAGTCGGTCAAAGTGTATGCATCGGCTGGGGCTGGCTATGACTGGGCTGATGTCGATGTCATGGCCGAAGCGGGCATTCTATACTGCAATGGTGCAGCGGCATCTTCTGAGGCAGTTGCTGACATGGCACTTTATCACATTATCTCTGTCTTTAGAAATATGCAGTGGTCTAACATGGCGGCTAGAGGGAGCGAGGAGGAGTTCAGAGATGCTCATGCTCATACCCAGCTCACAGCATACAACCCCCGTGGTCATACACTCGGTATGATTGGGTTGGGCAACATCGGGTATCAGATTGCCCTCAAAACTTACAAGGCACTGGGCATGCGCATCGCCTACCACGATCCTTTTCCAAAGTCACCAGAGCAAGAAGCCGTCATTGAGGCAAAACACTATGCAAAACTCGAAGACATGCTGGCAATCGCCGACTGTGTTGTGATCGCTGCCCCGGGCGCGGGTGGAAAGAAGATTCTAGGACGAGACGAGATTGCCAAAATGAAGAAGGGATCACGACTGGTCAATATCGCACGAGGTAGTTTGGTGGATGAAGAAGCTGTCGCCGATGCGATGGATTTGGGACATCTGTTTGCGGTGGGACTGGACGTCTTTGAAGATGAGCCAAGACCGAATCCGAGATTACAGAAGATGAGGAATGCTTCATTGACGTGTCATACGGCTGGTGGTGCGTTGGATACTTCAATTGGGTTCGAGAGGTTGGCTATGGAGAATGTTATGGCTGTGCTTGAGGGCAAGGAGCCAATTACACCGGTTAATAAGCACCTATTCAAGTAGAAAGGGATAAGGATTATCTATAGATATTGATTAGACTCAAGAATACAAGTGCTATTGAGCTATTTATGCCTATAAGACAACTCTATCTCAGGTCTAGGATTTACACGTAAAAGATGCCCATCCCCAGAGCAAGCACCAATGACTTGCCAAGTCCCCAAGAACTAAGCTTCAAACCTGCATTGTCCTCCAGCGAGGCAGTTACTTCTGCCACTACACTGTTGGTCGCGGATGGGGTGCTCTCCGCGGTGGTAACGGCTTCGCCTGCACTGGTGGCCGTGCTTGAAACATTCGAGGATTCTGGTGCGGCGGTCATTGTCGTGGAAGGCGTGGTTGTTGCAGTCAAAGCATCCTTCCCAGCGAGTACAGACTTGGGGCATTCCTTGTCCATTCGCTCACGCATATCTTCAATCCATCCGTTGACAGGGCTATAAGAGCTGATGTCAAATGCCCAAAGACGTCTGACGTAACAAGGCTCGCACATATACTTGACCGGGAGTCCACTGGCATCGTAGTCTTCGTCCCCTTCAGGGAACTCGTCAATGATGACTGTTCGACAATGTTAGCACCACGAACAAATTGAAGAGATCCTGATACCAACCGTTGCAGTATTTTCCTGTCTTGGCATCCTTGTCACAAAGCTGGTTACGGCCGTCCATCATAGGAGGCTCTCGTATCGCTTCCTTCGCGCAATGTTTTTGAAAGGAATCATGCCATTTCTGAAGCGAGTCGCCGCATTTCTTAGCGCAAATGCCATCGGTTATGGCAAAGTCGTCGTCGCCCTCAAGGGTGCCTTCCCAACCTGTGCTTCCCATGTCTATAAGGTTCTCATCGCAGTCGATATCGGATAAAAGTACCTTGAGACAGGCTTGGTTGTCTTTCATCCACTCGTCAACATAAGGTGAATTGTAAGGGATAAAGGCACTTGAGCCCCAGATGAGGGGGGATGCAAAAACGAGCGTAGAAACCAACATAATGGCGGTGCGACAACTGAAAGAGTGAAGTCGTCGGGATTCAAAATGAACGAATGGAGGGATTGACTGCCAAGTAGAGGCACAACTCTATGTAGGGCTGGTCAGTTTACTTTATAGCGAATGGCATGGACCCGTCATTTAGAAACATGCGATAAAACCCCTGGCTTGGTGGGACTGCCAAGACGACAGCCTAGAATAAAATTAGCCAAGCTCGCCAAGTCGGCTTGAAAAAAGCTGTAACCGAGCTTCTCCCAGCTTTCACCCGATCACAGCTCTTGAACATGTTGTTGGTTGGTGATGACTGAGAGCAAAAGTCCCATGCTGACTTCCCGTGACATTTCCAGGTGGAGAATTCATTAACCTTGACCGACGACACTTCGGCCGTTTACAAGCTTGTGATCAGATCAGTGCTTACTTTGGAGTTCCTCTCAACTTACCCTATAGTATCCGCAGTCAATTGACAATGGAGGCATACTAAGTCGACTCGAACCTCGATAACCAAAGATAATGTTTTTTATTGCGCTTGTGTACTAGGGTCGGAAATTTTTGGAAACTAGGATTGGAATTGTTAAAAAGGAGTACTGAAAGGCTGGAAACGCGTGAATAAAACCTGCGTTTTGGGTAAAAAACAATTTAGCAAAAGGTCAGTAGAAATTAATAAAGAAAATATTGCAAGAGTAAGGTTTGGCCTAGAATCATAAAATATTAAGCTACCTTCTTGGTTGAGTGTTCAAATACTTGATATAAGCCATTTTCCCTTTCTTGTTCTTGTCAGTAATTGCTATCCAGCCCTTGGGCCGCGCTTTCGTTGTCATCAAGGTCAATAACCAATTTTTACTGTCTCAACCAAAACCTCATCGAAGCTACTGGCTGATATGAAACAGTGCTTGCAGTAATGCTCGGCTTGCTGGGCAATGGGAATAGATTGCTAAGAGCCTGGTTCCTTCTATGACATGTCAGTTTTTACGGCAGCCACTTTGGTTTCAGCTCATGCAGCCACTTGCACAAGTACAGACATATTCAAAACCAGGCTTCAGAGTTCTTGTAATGATAGTAAGGGATCTCGACGGACTTGACATCATTCCTGGACTGGTAAATCTATCTGTTGATATGATAAATCATGTCCGAGTTTCAACCTACTTGACGTCTACCTATGATGCCGGACTGGCATATTGTAGCGGGTCACGGGCGCCATTGTTCATCGAGAGCCTGATTTCGATCACAGCACAGGTGTGTGTTGGTTCCATATCCAGATCATATCGTGTTGCACTCTGATTGGGGACTCTGACGCTCAACTGTACGAGAGGTTGCAGAAGCTGACCACTCCGCACCCAACCCGGCGTTCTTTCATTGGTGATACCAATATCCTAGCTGGGGTTCTTAATGTTTGCCACGAGAGTGAGAGGACCATTCTTGTCCGCAATATTAGACTGATATCCCCCCGTGAGAGAATCCTTTGTCCACTCGATCCATTTCCTGAAACAAAGTCCTCCCATTTTTGCAATGCAATGCGCGTTGGTACATATAATCGATGGACCCCTTTCCACATTTCACACCGCGCCGTCAAGTCAGACGAAGCGACGATGTATCTGCATACGAGCCTTTTGACACCAGCCAAGAGCACCCTGGACTTGGTAGGCCCATGGAGAGACAACTTTGTGACGTCTCAGAGATTGCCGCACTGCTAGCGTGCTTTGGCTGCAGCATCACTGGCTTGATCTGTTCTTTCCATCCAGCGACGGCAGCATATCTGGGACAAAAGTATCAGCTTATCATCGTTGGCTTGATGCTGTCTCTTATGTACCTTTGCACCAGCAAATTGACAACAATTGTGTTTCTGCAACTCGAAACAAGATGGGCGAGTCTCCTCCAGAACTACGATTCGATTATTAAGCGAAGTGTTTTGGGTAGTCTTCTGAACAGGCAACAAGCAAGCCAACGATGGACATTACTTCTAGCGTCATCTCTCGCTTTCCCACTCCTTCTCAGCGTTAGTTACAAGACATTCGTTGGCGGCAAGATCACCACCGTACTACACACAAGTGGGGGAGACTATGGGCTTACCGGCCCTGGCGGTCTTGCTAATTTTTCTGCCGGCTCTTCTCTCATGATCAACGCGACAATCCCATTCATGTCCACCCACGCCACAGAGCTACCCTTGCCACCCCACCCATTCGGGTTCAACATGTTGTTGTTGGAAAACAGCTCAGTCGCCATGCTCGATGCACCGAGTTCATCTTACATCAATGCTATACGAGAAAACCTTCACAGCGGGCAGCCATATACTGTGGCGGCGGAAGTCAAGGCTCTAGCATGGCACCTGGACCCCGAAGTTGATCAACATCGGAATGATGAAAGCTGGTGGAATCAGTTTTACGATAAAGGTTCGGCTAAGGAACCCGTGTACATCTCTCTTTATAAGTGGCATAAGTGGCATAAGTGGCATAAGTGGCTGTCGACTCTGTGGAAGGACGATCAGATCTCGGACTTTTTTGTTCTTCTTACTCCCCATGAGAAAGACAGAAAGGTGAGGCCGACGAAGGAGAGGTTTCAAAAGGAAGCACTTAAGTTCGCTAGCCAACATCTCATTTGTGATGGCAAATGGAGGATCACTCGCAGCACCGTCGATCTTATCGCGGGTGACTGCACTAGAAGATTCGATACACAGCTCCCTTCCGGCTGCATAGCTTTACACCTCAACGACGCTGTATTCCTGCTTGGAGACTTTCTTGGTGAATTGGAAACAGGGAAACTTGACGAAAAAGGCAAGGTTCGTCTTACAGCTGTTGTTTCGTCGTTATTCTGGTCTCGACTTGCTGCGTACTGTGGCATTGATTCTCCAACAAATCACTTGTCGCGGGATGACCTAGCTCAGTTCAAGTATCATAGGGCAGACCAAGCCTGGAAGACAGGTGTCGTGCTCAAACGCAGCCCTCTTCTGGCACTCGTTCTTCTGGCTCACCCGATCGTTGCCTTGGCACTCCTTATCGTCCGCATTTCTTTTTGTTCGGCATCTGTATCCGGTGGGTTTGGTCTCATCAGTGTCTTAGCGGGCCATAGGTCCAATGAAGGGGATATCTTAAGCGGAGCAGGGTTATCTGGGGATGCAAAGGATGCCATTGAGCTGTCCTTCGACACACGCGGCGGGGCGTGTGATTACGGAGGTGAAAGACTAGGGTTTCAGCTGAGGAAGGCAACAAACCTAAGGCATCGAGATCAAAGGAAACTGGTACCTAAAGTCAAGTATCACTGACTGAGATTGGCATAGAGTGTAAATTGTCATGAGTAACTGGAGTGTCCACTATCGTACGTTATCATTGCTTGCCATCTGAAACCTTCATCTCATGTAGCCTAAGAGCCAGATCTTGGGAATATCCACAGATTGTCCTAGTAGGATTTCAACTACCCGCAGTTGGGAAAAGAGCGGAGCCAGTAACATTAACATTCTCAATACCATGAGGGCGATAGAGCTCATCTACAGAACTACCGACCTCCTTAGGTCCCATGAAACAAGTGCTTGACTCATGAACAACACCAGGGATTCGAATAGTTTCGACTGGTGGTTTCGTCTTGCACCATTTGTGAGATGCCTCATTCCACCATTCGATACCAGACTGGTGCGCATCGCCGCCTGCCATTTCTTTCGTTATGTCGTAGGAGCCCTGGTCCATTACATCCCAGGCGGTACGATCCTCGTCACTCAAGGTGTATTGCAAGGTGACGTTGCAAGTCGGGTCCGTGGCTCGGGTAATTGACACCGCTTGCGATGGTTACAGCACATGTTAAAGTCAATCCTCCTGACATAGAGCTGGTCAGCTGCATTGTTGATAATCGTGGGTAGCTGCTCAAATCTGCGTCGAGATACCAATCTACAGTGACGTATGGCTGACAAACCTGGTGAGCGGCACCCGTGTGTATATCGCGCTAGACGAGGTCCCACGTGGATATTCCGTTGCAATAGACCAATCACTTTGTGACGCCAAGATAATCAATCAGGGATGGTAAAGGGGACCTTGAAATGCGGCTATGATTGATCTACATCACTGTCACGTAACAATTATTGGAGCGCTGTATGGCCTATCGCTTTCTGATAATGCTTCCTGTGACCAGAGTGGGATGTGACCAATCGGCACCACCTGCGAGGCCAGCATGGATCTAGAATCCTGGTCCCTTAATACAGGGCAAGGTTAACTGGTAACAAGTGTAAGCCGGCCCTAGGAAAGCCAAACCTAAGTTACAAAACTATTAAATCAGTCTGCATAAAGAATGACAGCAGAAGCGCAGGATAGTTCAAGCTTTGCCCTTGGAATTTTAATTTCTGTACAGTAATCCAAATTATCTACTATGTCTAGAATCTAGACAGACGCGGAAGCTATTGTAATCTTACATTGTTATTGTTGCAAGGAACCTATTGCCTGCGCCGACGGGAATATGTCCTCTGTACTGGGTTACTTGTTGGCGTATTGCAGCCAGTTAATTAAACGATCCCACGTTGCTATAAGAAAATAGGTAGAAATACTCTCAACAGAATAGCATACTCAATTTGTCTTATGTAGTATGGTGGTTGCACGTTAGCCACTTAAGCAACTTCTTCATTAACAGTTGCCTATTCATTGGCTTTGCAATGTAGTCATCCATACCCTTATCCAAACAATGCTCCATGTCGCCCTTCAACGCGTAGGCGGTCATAGCAATCACAGGTAACTCTATACCTTTACTTCGTATCTGACCCGTCGCCTCGTACCCATTCATAACAGGCATACTTATATCCATAAGAACCAAGTCAAACTTGTCAGGTGCTCCCAAAATGGACGAAACAGCCTGGGCGCCGTCTGAGACCACAGTTATGTGCTGGAATCCAAAGCTATGGAGCATTCCGACAAGAACTTTCTGGTTGATGATGTTATCCTCCGCCGCGAGAATCCGTTTTGAAGGTGAGATGGTAGCAAGTTGTCTGAGTGGCTTGGCAAGGTCTTCGCCATCGAAAGACTCTTGTGGTAATTGTTCAATATCGGAATCAGGCAGATTCTGAACGGGTTGGGCTTTCTGATGGGAGTCGAGCTTCCGTAGATTGAATGTGAACCAAAAGTTACTACCCTGGCGTTCTGGATTTGGTTTATATCCAATATCACCTTCCAACATCGAAGCTAGTGATTTCGCGATGGAAAGCCCAAGTCCAGTCCCTGGGCGACGTTTGTGGATTGGGGTATCCAGTTGCGTGAATGGCTTGAACAACTCCTTCGCATCATCTATTGTAACTCCATAACCAGTGTCGACGATCTCTGTCAAAATCGTGTAGGTGGTTGTATCTTCAGCGTGAGGCGTTACCCGCACCAGAATGTACCCAAGTTCGGTAAACTTAACAGCATTGCTGAGAATGTTTTCAAAGATCTGACGGTATCTCAGAGGATCGCCCTCTGCAAACTTCGGTAGGTGTGGTGAGAGGCTCACTTTCATAGAGACTCCCGGTTGGACAGCGGGCTGTAATGCACGCACCACCAACGTAACCAGACTGGTGATGTCGACCTTACCCTTCTGGATGGTAAAACTGTCAGCTGTAATCTTGGAGTAGTCGAGTATATCATTGATAATTCGCAATAGCACGCGACCAGATTCTTCAATCATATTGGCCGTCTCGCGCTGTTCCTCGGTCAAGTGACTGTCAAGGAGGAGCGAACAAGCAGAGAGTACACCATGCATTGGTGTACGGATTTCGTGACTAATGTTTGCCAGAAAATCATTCTTTAACCGTGCGCTCTCCTCGTGAGCCGCAATTAAACGTAACTCTGCCTCTTTTCGCTCGGTGAGGTCTCGTGTGACTTTGCCGAAGCCGACGTGCATGTTGTTCTTGTAGATAGCCGTGATAACGACGTTAGCCCAGAACCTGCTACCGTCCTTACGATAGCGCCAGCCCTCATCCTCCACTCTGCCTTCGCGTAAACAAATCTCCAGTTCCCTTTCAGGTTTCCCGGATTGGGTGTCTTCCTCGCCGTAGAATGTCGAAAAATGTTTGCCCACGATTTCTTCCTTCTTGTAACCTTTGTTCAATTCGGCTCCACGATTCCAAGTCATGACGTTCCCACGAGTATCGAGCAGAAAGATAGCATAGTCTTTAACGGCTTGGATGAGGATGCCAAAGGCATCATCAATAGGTAGCCAGCTCTGTACCATTCCGCCATCGGCTACGGTGACGTGGATCTCAGCTTTTTCCCATTCGACCACCAGGCAGAGGAGTTCATCATCCTTGTGTACGGGCTTGATGCGCGCCGTCCAAGCGACGTCATTCGCAATGTACGCCGCATAGCATAGACGGAGATCTCTGGACTCGATGGCTGTCTCGATAGCGTATACAAATGGTATACGATCAAATCGTTCAGTCGGCGAACCTTGGTAAAGAGCAACAAAGAGGTCTTGATCAATAAGGCCCTCACGACTTCGACCCCAGGCTTCCAGTAAGCCGACAGAAACCCTCTGTATACGATAGGAAGATGATACGACAAGGGAGGGTACGGGTAAGTAGTCGAAGATATCGTTGGTAGTAGGGATATAAGCGCCAAGGGCCTTAGCTGCTACGTCCATCTCCACAGCAGCTGCACGAGCAGAGTCTTCGCTAATACGACGTCTCTGTTAACTCGCAATATCAAACCTGCTTCAGGTGGTGGGGGAAATAAGATGGAGAAAAATTGAGGGGTTTGATTGTCCAAATTTTTAGATGCCGGTATGTACCTAACGCGTGAAACAATGACGTCAGAATTTATTCATACTTAGCAATGCAATTCCCTATGATGAAACTAGGGCACTCTGGCAATAAATAAAAGACGATAACTATTACAGGAATTCTATATACTGGATATATTATGGCTTTCGTAGGGTCTTTTGCTATCTCTACCCTATTGGTATTTCACTCTTAACCCTTTCTGCAGAGCCTACCAGAGTTTAAGTTGTAATCCCAGTCATCACTTCCCACACCGGAGAGAACCCAAAAGCTGTTACTGGCATCGTACTTGCTCTTGATCCTTAGCAGCTGGTGGTAGTAATTCCCATAAAAGTCCGTCTTGAAGTTTGAGTGGAAAGGGTTTCCCTCATTCATGTAAGAACCGGTCTCTGGAGCCCACTCCCGCCAGAGACTCTCAGGGTTAGGGTTAGGGTACTATTAATGTAGTCAGATCCTTTTCGCCGCAACACCTCTACAATTGTGAGGTAAAGCGATAAAGGCATCAGCCTGCAATTCCAGCTGACAGTAAGTTTCTCAAGAGGTTGCTGGTCCATATGTTGCAAGAATGAAAATTGTCTTAATTGACGGAAGCCGGCAACAGAATCGCGCATTGCTGAGTTTCTTTGCAAAAGTTCAACATCTGAGTACGCACGTATTTAATGGTGAGACTTCTCCGCTGAATGTCAACAAGGAGTTTCTATATCAATTGCTGCTTCTAAAGATACAACGTCATTATTCAACTATGGCTCATTCATCAAGGCTAGCGCCATCGCCCCGTCCTTCTGCTGGCCCTTCTTCCGTCGAGCGCAGCACCCAATAAAACCCTGCACAGTTGTCGCAAACCACAGCAGCATGCTGACTAAATTCACCCAGACCGCCGCGTGCATCCTGCTACGTGACACCACTGTTGAGAATACATCGTCGTCTGGCCTTTCTCTGGCTCCCAGATAGATGCTAGCAAACACCCCAAATTGCGCCAGCCACAAGACGAAGAGAGGAATGTCAAGAAGACCCCAATACCAAACAGCTGGGGCGAAGAATAGATGAACGAGACAGAAGATGATTGATACCCCGGCCACGATCTCAGCGTAAACCCAAGCGCTTCTTGCCTTGGTATTATTATTTGTCGCTTGTGCAAGATCGAGGCCGTACAGAATTGCGACAACGATGGCAAATGTACATTGCAATGTACGTATGGCAGCGCGGAAGGCTAGGCTTGGCAGCCTTTTCTGTTCCCGGTAGCTGATCGTATTCATCGCGACCATCGGCAACTTGTTGGTAGGAGAACTGGGTCACGACCTTTCCTTCTACGAACAATTGAGTGCAGGGTTAGAAAAGTTCCTTTGGTGTCATAGCGTACCGAATATGAAGTCTTCTCACCTGTTTGTGTTGGGAAGATATGAGAGGGTTACTCCTTCTCCAATTGCTGTAATTGCGCGGCGAGGGAATTTCCAAACAGAAAGACTCCGGGAAGGAAAGGAACGCTGCATAAATACGAGAACTTTTACTTGTTCCCACCTAGGGCTGTGTGAAATAATGGGACACAGCTCACTAGCTGCTCTTGGGAAAGATTTACCATTCGACATCTTGACGATTAAGATGAACCAGCCACTTTCGTCTTCTGAGAATAGTGGATTGAACTTCATGATACCTTGTAAAGGCTACCTCGGGTAATGAATTAACAAGATGACAAAGTGGAGCAAAAATGAGAAAGCGCAGAGCTAGGCTTCCCTGTGGAGTAACAAGAGACCTATCGTAGAAATCTCGTATTCAAATGCGAAAACGTACGTCACCTTGAGACTAAAGCGGTTAGTTGACCGGATCATTTCAGGCGAGGCCCATAGGCTCCATAGCAAGTGCTATTACCGTATCGCCGGTGGAAACGAGGGTTTCTCATGCCCGATATTCTTGCTACCTTTACTAAGACAGAATGACACGGAGGCAATTTAAGCTTGGTGTCACAGAACATGTTCATAGGCAATTCGACAGACGTATCCGACCATTGCAGATGACAGTGAGCCAATATTCACATCCGTCTCTCCAGAGTATGAAGACATGTATTAAGTTATATCAAGCAATGACTATTATAAGCGAAAACAAGTTCAACTCAGCTCACACCCCCTCTCGTGACACAATGGTACCTAGGAATCTCTTAGATACTCATTTCTCGATGCATCGTATGTGCAGTATCTTTGCCCTTTTCCTCATCGCCGCTGGATGATGGCGGGGCAACATGCTCACCTCGAGTCATGACCACACTGTCACGAACCCCTTGAGTCAAACCACCGAAGCCATGTCCAACATCACCAGCAAAAATATTATCGATCTTCTCAAGAGAAAGACCCTGTGTCTCGGGGTAGCAGAAATACACCAGTGGCATGAAAGCAAAGTTCATAGCGATCCCTATATAAGTGGCACGTCAGCACAGCACATTGGTGTGGTAATAGAGGCGGGGAGTACTTACAGACAATCCAGTATCTCCAGTTGATCTGCGACAGAGCAATAGGTGTAATAGTAACAACAATTCCGTTGACTAAAACTGGTTAGTTTTCGGAGAACAGATTGAGCTACATAGAAAGACGTACAGAGCCAATTCGATGCAGACGCTAAGGCTGACCCCTTAGCTCTCATTTGCAGATTGTTGATCTCGGGAGCGTAGAGCCAAGGAATGTTGAGGTAGCTGACGGCGAAGGCATCGTAGAACAGGAAAAACATGGTTGTTACCAGAATGCCGCCCCCTCGGCCTCCGATATTGAAACCAGCCACAACAAAGATGAGAGTCAGCATTTGAGCAAAAGCGCCCCAGATCATCCATGTGCGGCGGCCAAGTCGTTCAATGACCCAGATGGGAACGAGAGACACAATGAAGAACTGGACGGCAGCTGCTGAGGACAGGATCAAGGCAAGGTCATGAGGAAGATCGACATATTCTTGGAGAATGACAGGCATGTAGTACGCAACAGCACTGTTAGGAAAGTCAGTACAAGTTGGAGGTCTAGAGGATGAATGGAACTTACTTGATACCAGTCATTTGCTGTATAAATAGACCACCAACACCAAGCAACATTCGGCGAAAGTTCTGCTGTCCGCCGTGTCTGAAGATGTCGAACATGCTGCTGGAAGTACTCTCGGCTTCCAAAGCCTGTTCAATTTCGCCGATGACCTGTTGAACTGTAGGGTCGTTCTGGCTCGAGCCGTTTAACCGAGCTGCCACTTCACGTGCTTTCTGAATTGAAACGTGATGCGCGGTCCATCGGGGCGATTCGACGAGGAAAGGCGCTATAAAAATCAGACAGAGGGAGAAAATACATTGAAAGGCAATGGGGAACTGCCATTGAAGGGAGCTGGTAGCGTGAGACGCGCCGAAACAGATCCAGTTAGAGATGGCGAGGCCGAGGATGATGAGTGCTGCTTCGACAGTGATGAGAGCGCCACGGCTGTGGGCGGATGAGACTTCAGCTTGCCACTGTTATCAACGAGTATTAGTCAAGTCTGGCAGGAGTAAACTGAGAAGATCTTACAGAAGGAATGATAGCTGTGTTTGTACCTACTCCAATGCCGGTGATGATTCGTCCAGCGATGAGTTGGCCTATGGTGGTGGCTGTGACTTGCAAAATGGTCCCGATGATGACGATAGATGCGCCTGCACACTTCAAATAGGTCAATCGAAAGGAAGAATAGTTTGAATCTGCTCCGGACTCACAATGCATGTACGCCGTCTGAACTTAGACAAACCGAACGTTGTCAAAAATCCTATCAAGCATCCTAGATCGTATAGACCAACCACGAGACCCTGCTGAGTTGCCTGGGAACTAGATTAGATCGCAGTGAGGTGAAAGAAGGGAGGACTTCGCACGTTAGGGTCATGGAACCGCTCTTTGAAGGTAGTCGATCCGATCACACCTCCCATGACACCTTGATCATCTGTTGTGGTATCGATCAGTCATATCCTTCATAGCTACTGAAAGGTCACTTACAACCAAACAAAAGAAAGCCAAGACCACAAACAGTGGTGATGGCACTCATGAGAGCTTTGCCTCGAAGATACATGATGCCTGATATTGTAATAATTAAAGTGCTTGATGAAGGATGATGTACCGAAATAATCCAAGATTGACCGCTGCTTTATATATCCCCCTGGCTCGTTCGAAACATGAATCTAACCCAGGATGAAATCTCTAGTCCTCCCCGCAATCGTACCCCAGAGTCGGTAAACCTTTGTGGGGGAACTCGGTAACTAAAGTGATTGGCCGATGAATCTGGGGGAGCCAACTTGGTGGCTTTCGCTCGAGCTAGCCGTTGGAGAACTACAAATGGCAATCTCGCGCGAAATTTCCACTTTTGCTTATCAACTTTTGGCTGGAGTGAGACACACCCTGCGTGTACCGCGAGTCATTCCAAAGCCTGGGTGGAATTGATCTGCGGAACGCATCGAGCAACATGCGTTGGATCTGAAAGAAAGTTAACACGTATCAGGGGAGGATATTTAGTCAGCATGGCCTGCGATGGGTATAAGACAGCTTGGAAGCCTGGGCTAAATTGAAGTACAGCACACCAACTACACCCATCAAACCCGCGGCATTAATCCTTTGTTCTGCGATCGCAATGGCCCCATCGAAGACCCAAGAGACACCTGAGCCTTCGTCCCACAAAAGTGCCGACCTTCTCAAGCACTCGGACGAGTCGGTTCTTACAGACGAAGATCGCAGAGAACTTGTTTTTACCGACAAACATAGTTCCCCGGATGTCTATATTAGCTACAACAAAGATACTCTGTGGCATCCCTGGACAGGAACATTAGAGCTCAAGCCTCTGCGCTTTGAAACACGCTCTGGACATTTCGTTGTATCGCTACGAACGCCTGTTGATGCTTGGCTCGGTAAGCACAGGCACCGGGGTACCGTTACAGCTGTCACAATGTCTGGAAACTGGCGATACAAGGAGTAAAACTGTACGTCCAATTAATGGTAGACATTAGCTAACAATGTTAGGTACGACTGGGTTGCCGGACCTGGTGACTATGTCGTTGAGAATCCCGGAACGATCCATACGCTATCCATGGGTGCTGGATCAGAGGTAGTGTTTACTATTACCGGCAGTCTTGAGTTCTTCAACGACGATGATAGCTTGAGACAGACGATGGACATCTTTAGCTTTGCACAGTTATATTATGACCATTGTGAGAAGGAGGGCATTGAACCGAACTCGAAACTGTGGTATTAAGAGATATATCGATCTGCAGTATGTTAGTTAGCACATCAAATTGATAACTTTATAAGATGGAAACATAACTCGCTATCATACTGGTGTAGGCAGGTGATTCCCTTTCCCTTTCCCAAGCCACATACAAGTCACGTACTCGATATTTAGCAGCCCAGCCAAGATCTTCCTCTATATCACACAGTAATCTAGCACACAACTCCTGTTCCCGTAGCTCAGTCAAACATCGGCCAGCTACTATAGTTTAGTGGAAGAACTTGTGCGGCCATGGAAGAGACTTACCGTAGTAAATAGCCTGCACGGAATGGACCCGAGCTCCTCCGTCCGGCTCGCCCAGAGCTACCCCGCAAATCTGCAAGGCGTGAGATCTCAGCTTCTTCTGGAAAGGCCATTAGTGTCAAATTAGTTCGACAGTGGCGTCCCTGGCGTAAGCGAACCTGAATCTCCTGTCCACTCTGGCATCCTTGATGGAGACCCGAAGTGAGAAGGAGGATATTGCATAGATGGTACATTTGCCATGCTGAGGCTGCGGTGCCCAATGTGAAGTATATAGTGTCGAAAGAGTCATCTCCTTGTCTTGTTACAGAGATCGGTTCGCATGTCGTAGGGAGGGTATCTTTCCAAAACCTCAGCATACTCGTCAATCTCTTACTGTCATGGTCTAGACGATCGAATACTCGAAGCGAACCACTTCTGTCGTTGCAGGAGTAGGCTAAGTGGCATATCTGAGCCAGTATAGTAAGTATCCTGTAGCCTGTCAGCACCGGTGGTTCATTCATTACAGAGGTGTGCATACCTCCTGTTAGCCATATCCTCTCGGCCTACCTCCGTGTTTTGTCCCAGAATCTCGTACCATGATTCTGGATCTATCCTCGGTTTGCTTCGATTGATCGGGCAACAGACTACCTCCTGACGAGCAAAGCACCAAAAACCAGCCTCCTCCAGCCCACCACAAGTTCTATTGATACCCCGTATCTTACCGATCTGGGATATCCCCTCTAGGTGAGCTTGCCAATCGGATCCGGTGGCGTCTATCATTTCGTAAACGCTGCATAGCACCGTGGCGACGAAGGTTTCGGGTGATGGTGCTGGACAATCTATGGAAACTTGGCGAATCAGCTGCTCGATGGCAATGCTGTAGGATGCCTGTGCTTGCCTCATCCACTCATCGGCTTTGGGAGTTTGTGGGGTTGACAAAGCGAGTTGTTTGGCCGCGCAAGCGACGCAACATTCCTTGACTAGATTGGCTCTGGTGGCGAAACGAGGGACGAGCTTGGACCATGTTTGGCTGAGATCGGAGAGATCCATCCATTGTCCAACGACTTGA
The DNA here is from genome assembly GCF_003316985.1 of Fusarium coffeatum. NCBI lineage: Eukaryota > Fungi > Ascomycota > Sordariomycetes > Hypocreales > Nectriaceae > Fusarium > Fusarium coffeatum. The sequence continues at coordinate 105,096 of NW_022157997.1, forward strand.
GCGAATCTCTGCAGTAAGGCTGCCTCATTGGCTGTCAATGACACTGTCGGTGGTTGATTAAGAAAGTCTCCCCACGCGTTTCCAAGAGGTGTTGTTGGGTAGTGACCTGGGGGTGTCTCGTTCCGGCTGACTGGAGAGGAAGGTACCACAGGGTCGGAGTTGTCTGTATCGCCAGTAAGGTACCAATCAGGGTTTGATCCCTGTCCCTTGGGTTGCCCAGGAGTCGATAAGTATGGCGACAAGACCGCTTGACTATGCAATCGGTTTTTCACAATATACATAGGAGATGAATCCTTATCGTCGACAATGACAAGATAGCCATCAACTATAAGCTCTGTGTCGTCAATGAACTTAACTGCTCGACCATTAGGAATGCCTGAGCCGTTGGGACGATGTACCTACAGGGAGCACTGCTTCGCACCCAAACATGGTCTGGTGGAAAGTCCCAATTTGCTTGTACGGGTACCCTGTCCCGGAACTGACTGCGCATGCCGAAATACCTTAGAATCGTCAAAAACACATCCCCGTGATCCCTTGGTGCATTGTTGGCATCTCGGGATTTGACCTCCACATTTGACTCGACGTTCTCGACATGTACGACTTGATCGATTTCTCGTTAGCAATTGCCCTCGAGGATTTCGTCGACTGACTCACCAGCGACGCGACGGGCGTGATGAGGTGTCCATGAGGCGCAGAGACGGACTTGAAATTGTGCAAAGGCCAAAAGCTGTACAAAGATGGCAAGTTTCCCGAGGGTTGATAGTGCTTATATCGTTGCCCCACGTAGCCAAGGCGTCAAATGACGGCAGTAGAGAACAGCTCGCGACATGTTACCTTCAAAAGAAGGGAAATTTCTCGACCCCACGGGGCGGCGCAGAACATGATCTAGCGCCGTTCGGTAATAAAGAGCAGTATAAGTCACGGCGATTGCTTCTGCTACCAGATATCTAAACAGAATCATCTTCGTCACCTCAAGCATAGCCCTCTTCAACTGATTGCCATCTTCTATAACTCCCCTCTTCTCATTCCTCATGTCTCTTACTGCAAAGACCCTGGCCGGCAAGATCGCCGTTGTTACAGGTGCATCTTCAGGCAATGGCCGAGCTATAGCACTTGCTCTCGCAAAGGCTAGCTCCAAGGTCGTCTGCTCTGACCTCCAACCCGAAGCACGACAAGAAGGATACGAGAAAGATCTTGCCATTCCTACCCATGAGCTCATCAAGAAACTTGGCGGCGAATCCATCTTCCAGCGATGCGACGTGTCAAACAGCTCACAGATACAAGAGCTCGTGTCCAAGGCCTCGCACGCATTTGGACGTCTTGACATCATGGTCAACAACGCTGGCATTTTCATAGGTCTCAAGAGCATTCTTGAAGAAACTGATCAGGATTTCGATCGTACCATGTCGATCAACACGAGGGGGACGTACTTTGGATGCAAGTACGCTATAAAGCAGTTTCTTTTGCAATCTGAACCTGCGACAGACTCGTCTGGAGATGCTCAGTCCCACCCTGCCGTTGGAAAGATTATCAACATTGCTTCAATGGGAGGCCTAATTGGTCTGGCCAGGGAACCCTCATATTGCGCTTCAAAGGGTGCTGTCGTGAATCTTACACGACAACTCGCTGTTGACTTTGGTCCTTCTCGTATTAATGTCAACGCCTTATGTCCCGGATTCCTGGCTACTGCTATGGTGAGACCCTTTATCGAAGATAAGGCTCTCAACAAGTCTCTCCATGATGCTACCCCGTGGCCACGACTGGGATCTGCTAAAGATGTTTCAGATGCCGTTCTCTTCCTCGCTTCGTCACAAAGCGATTGGGTCACAGGTTCAATCATGACAGTGGATGGTGGTTTTACTTCGAAGTAAAGCAACTGAGTATCTCTACCATCGATAGAAATAATTAATCTTGCAAGACTTATAAAGCAAATACTGTTTCATGAGTAATGAGCAGCTCTATGGAAGAAAGAGGACATAAGAACAGGAGATAAGTAGTAGAAGCGAGAGGAGGGATGGGGATAAGGAAGGCAGAGGAGCACTAGCAAAAGTGTCAGCTACGGGCCCCCACTACCTGGGACAGAACTGCGAGTATCCTCTTCTGCCATCTGTACTCAGCACGATAAAGAGATTTTGATATTTGGTTACTGTTCAACTTATCACATAGGCTGAGCTTCCAGGAGCGCCCGGTATAACTCTGATACTGACCCCGGAATACTTTCTCCGCGGATCTTATCCATCGGCCTATAGTAGCCGTCTTAGTAGTCGGTAACCAATGGGAAAATCTCAACTTGACGTTCATAGTTAGCTTTTGCGTTAGGTCTACCAGGATACCTTTTGAAGGAGCTGCTGATTCATTCTTGTACAAAGGCGTTGGCTGGTCTTCAGTCATAGTAGAGGAACGGGACAACAGCGTCGTCTACAAGGATAACGAAGGCGTCGTAAAGCCCTTGGAGAACATTCTTGTCGAGGATGGTGTTAACTTTACCCCTGAACGTGTCTGGACTGTTGAAGGCGACTATGGAATCGACTACAACATACAACTGGCCAAACGAGCCTGGAACGCAGGATTGCAACTCGGGCTCAACTTGCACTTCAGCCACACCTTGACCAACCCTGAACAGCAGGATATTCCCTCTGGCTGGCCGACCGATACCGATGGATAAGAAAAGAGGTGGTGGATTAATGTCACTGAAGTGGCGGAGACATTTTATGCTGAAGGTCTTTTCCCCCTCACAATCACGATTGGCAACGAAATCCCAACCGGCCTGCTTTGGCCCACTGGACACATCGACAACCCAGAAACCCTCTCCCGTCTTCTTCACACTGCTGCGCAAGCAGTTAGACGATCATCACTCGGAAACAAGGTCTGTCTTGACTCATTTCGCTCATGGATACAACAAGGAACCGTAGAACGGGTTCTATGACGTCGTTTTAGCGCCTGGCTATCTTAAGCTTGAGGATTGGGATGTTATTTCCGCCTCTTTCTCCCCTGTCTAGGGTGAGGGTGCTACTTTCACTGCCTTGACTAATTGACGTACCTATCTGTCGACCAGGTTCGGTAAAAAAGGCTCAGGTTGTCGAGACCAGCTGGCGTCCTGGCTGTCCCGACCCTAAATATCCATCCCCTGCGGACCAGAAAGATATCCCCTTCATCCCCTTTAGTCAGTGGGACTATCTCAAGCGACTGGCCAATACCCTCAAGGCCATCCCGAAAGCTAACGGTCTTAACTAATGGGAGTCTGCATGAGTCAACAGTGCTGTCTTAGGGTCGTCCTCCAAATACAGCATTATGTTCAACCCTAGTGGCACGGGTTATGATAGCTTGCCAGTGTCTAACCACTTGTAAACAACAGTAACAACAGTAATAGGATCTGAGTACTTGAGCTAGAAGAAAGGTTATAAGTTTCCTCGGATGCACCTGATTTTAATAGTATCTTGTGAAGGCAGTACTGGGACCCATCACTAGGATAGCTTTATTCCTAGACATACACTCGATCGTAAATAGCCTACTTGAAAATACATCGCCCAGGTGTGCGGGGAGAGTCATAACCTAGCGCGACTTACTGTGCTAGATCTCCTCCTTTAACAACCCTGCAGGCTATATCTGGATAAGGTTGCTAGCTTGTTCATGGCTTGTGGGCCTTGTCGGAAGCGCGTTCCCTCCCGCGAGGGACGATCTAATCTGTAGCGGGACAACCCGTCTAAATACCCAAAACGGTGTCTCGTGCTCTTTCTACCTACCCGAAGTGGTATTCCGTATCGGTATTACGACTGATCAGCAAGAGACTAGTATTGCAAGGTTCAAGGTTGCGAAACCTCGATGTATCAACTGCAGCTACGCTCCGACCTTCTTTCTCCGGGTGTGTTCCGGGCTATTTGTGGAACTCGTCAAGGAACATCTCCCACATCCCGAAGTCTAGGCAATAAACAAGGAATGCAACAGCGAATCAGGAAGACTCGTTTACTCAGATCATGATGATGCAATCGTGGATTTAGGAAGAGATCAGCATATAGCATGAATGTTCATCACAAATCAGGAAATTGATAGATAACGGAGAATTCTCGACGTAGTATTGCCAAGACGGCAGAGAAGGTAGATGCATCTATTGTATCAGTTAGGAAATTTATTGCGACAACAGTCGGTCTGAGAATAGTTGGCCTGAAAGTACATAAAGGAAATGAAGTTTTCCTTATCTACGGTTTGATCAATCAACCTCTCAGCTTAGTTTACAGTACTCTCATTGTCCAGTACAGCCATTATGCGTTTTTCCAGCTCGATTGTCTTAGCATTGGCTTCCTTCACCGCCGCTCACCCAGGCGAGGACCACCACGATGAGCTTGAACAGCGTCGTTCATTCGAAGCCAGTTCTGAGAGGCTGTCTTTGCGTCACTGTGCTGAAACGTTGAAGGCTCGCGGTGTGACTGACCGTAACATCAAACGTCGATCAGCTCTGATTCAGGCGCATCGCCAGAAGTGTAAGCTTCGAACATCTACTACTTGACTTATGAAACTTTCTGATGTGGCTCCAGGTGGTATCAAGAAGCGTGATCTTGAGGACGTGCTCAACACGGACCACAACAAGACAAACCTCGGTTTCACACCTAACACCCCGCCCGACACTCTCTTTGCCGGACAGAATTCCTGTGTCCTTACCCCCGAGGTTACTATCGGTCCCTACTGTGAGTTTTATTCGGATTCCAAGAAGACGTGCACTAACAGTTTCCAGACGTCAGTGGTGAGGACATTCGTCGCAACCTCAAGGAAGATCAAGAGGGTGTTGACCTTATTCTCGACTACCAAATAATCAACGTTGAGACCTGTGATCCTGTGCCAGAACTCTATCTTGATATTTGGCACTGCAACGCTACTGGTGTCTATGCTGGTGTGAATAACGCGGGCAACGGAAACACCAACGACCTGACCAACATCGACAAGACCTTTGGTCGTGGTATCCAGCAAACCGATGAAGATGGTGTTGCTCAGTTCGAAACACTCTTCCCCGGCCATTATGTCGGCCGAACGACCCACATTCACCTCCTAGCTCATGCGAACGCTACGTTGTTCAAGAATAAGACCCTTGGAAACGAAGGCTACAGCAGCCATATAGGGCAGACCTACTTCGACCAAGACTTGATTCACGAGGTTGAGAGTCTTACCCCCTATAACACCAACAAGCAGGTTCTTACGACCAACGCTCGCGACGGAATTCTCGCCCAGGCTGCCAACCAGGATTATGACCCCGTTGTTGAGTGGACTCTTCTTGGTGATACCGTCGAGGAGGGTGTTTTTGGTTGGTTAGCTTACGGCGTTAATATCACTGTCACCAATAAGGTCGTCCCGGCTGTTTTCAGATATAAGGATGGTGGGCATGCAAACCCTGAATTTGGAGCGGGTGGTGGCCCAGGTGGTCCTGGTGGCCCTCCTCCCCCAGAGGCAGGTAACTAAGGATGCTGCAGATATCGCTGTATAACTTCCCGTAAGAAAGAGGGTTTGCTTCCAGATAGAGCAGTGACAAAGTTCTATCAATATATCAGCTATAAAACCACAAGATGTATGCACCGTCAACCGCGTGAGGCCCTGTATTAAAGCGACAGTAGTACCAAATGACCTTGTATTGACTATGCTAACTCCTACCTGGCCTACTTTGATCCTGGAATGAACTTAGAATTCAAAGCGCCCCTTAAGTCTTAGGGTTAAGAACTGCTATTTAATTTATAAGCTATTTGTAGACTTGCAGCAGCTCCAGTTCAAGGCCAGGTTGTCCTCCAACAAAACCTTGTCGCTCATGCGTTCTTATCAGCGGCGCTAAGAACTGTCTCTGAATGGAAGGTTTGTCTGAAATCATCGCAACACACCTCGCTTTGGATGTGTGACCCTGCCAAAGAAAAACCTTGTTACACCTTATTCCGAGACACTGTCGGGTCAGTCAGTAGAAGAGAGTTCATTCATAGACCTAGATGCCTTTTATTGTACTACTGCTAAGGAAGCCTCGTCAATCTTGATAGAAATCGCTTTTAACTTAAAGGAGATAGAACCATACTCTTGCAATTTGCCTAAAGCAGAGGCAATAGTGCCCTCAGCATAAACAGAGTACATCCCAGACTTCAAGTTATACATCGTAGACAAGTCCACAGTCTAAAAGAGAGAAGATCCCGCTAAGAGCTTCTTGAAGTTTCTGGTTTAGAGCCCCTCGTAGTATAAGCTTAGCTTAATTCCCTTGAACAGATCAATGTCCCCTGGGACAGGTTAGATGTTAATTATTTAGAATTCTTCAAAGTACATACCATTCTCATCCACGAGTTTCACTTTCTTAACTAGTCTCTCATCAAGAGATATCCCAATCTTAAGTAAACTTAAATCATTAGCTCTATTGCTTGTGATTGTAGCTTTGACTTGCGTTGCCTTTCCCATAACTGGTATCAACAACACACTCAAGTTGCCAAACTATCGCACATGCTTGCTAAAAGAGATATGCGACTGCACGCCAATAGCGAGATAGACCAGCAGGGTAATTGATTAAGAAAGGTACATAACGTCGAATGTAAGAGTAAAAGCTGCTCCCTTATATTTCGAATTAGTTAAGACCGAGGTTAAGTATAAGAAGAAAGATATACACAGGCCATAGGAGAGGGAATAGATATTAATAAAACAACAGGGACAACTACTGCATAGAGTTATATGCCCCGTACTAAGCTTACTATACAAGAGCGAGACCTCGTTTACTTCTTTAAATGCAATACCACAGGTATCGCTCAGGCCTTAACTAATCTCTTTTTATGTAAACGCTAGTTTTAGACACGAGGTAGTTAGACTTTATTTAAAACTTTATTACATAGATAGATAACTATTACTACAGATTTTCAGTTTATCTACTACTTAATTCTAAATCTTATGTAGTACTATCCAGTTATCTATAGGTAGTTTATACTAAATATAAGATCCTTCTAAACTTAACTTCCTATACTAAGAATATTACATAGGCAGGCTATTTTTACATAGCTATAGATATTTTATAACACTTCTATATTAAGTGTTAAGGGACTATCTACAATAGTCAATGTATTTATTATTATAAAATACCCTAATAGCGCGTAAACAAGATAGTATCCAGGCTTCTTTAACTTATTGACTTTCTATAGCTAGCTCTTATTTAGTAACTTAACTAACTTAATATTTAGAATAAACTTGTTAAATTTAATACCACTCTATACTAACTTAATTATCTCTTATAACTTATTATAATAGTTATTAGCCCTACTATTAATTGTAATAGTTATTAGAGCTAATAACTATTTCTTTATATATAGCCCTATATTTTTTACTAATTATATTATTAGGATATTTAATAATAATTAGGACTAAGCCTTAATAATTAGCACTAATCTAGTACAATTAGTACTAATCTACTAAAATTAGTACTAATCCTAAGATAACCTTACTAATTACCTATAATTAACTAAGTATATATATATTTATTTAGTATTAGTTAGTATACTTAGCTTAATAGCTATTACTAATATAATATAATCCCTATAGTTATATTACATATACTTTATATTTTTCTCTAATTAGGGCTTAGCTTACCTATACTTACGTAAGCCTTACCTAAGCTTATAATACTAACTGTAAACTTACTTACTAGCTTACCTAAGTTATTATAAGCTTTCTCTTAAAGCTTATAACTATACTAGTAAGAATATTATATATATATATATTCCTTTAGTACTAAATAGAATACTTAGCTTACTAGCTATTAATAAGACTTCTTTACCTAAATATACCTAACTTACTTTATTAACTATTAAGAAATATAATACTTTATAATACTTAGTATTTACACTTTATATATCTATTAATATAAACTTAGTATAGATTAATTTATTTCTTAGAAATTATAACTATTATATATTAATAGCTCTTATTTAAACTATACTATGTAATACTAAGTAATACCTATATAATAGCTTTTACTACTTTAAACTAACCTTTTACTACTTAGTATAGCTAGTAGCTACCCTAGGTAACTTTACCTAATACTTAGCTTACTATAGAGAAGGGAATTAATCTCTTTATAAATACTAATAAAAAAGATAAGGTAAATATTACCTTTACTTACCTAAGTAGCTATAAAAAGGAAGTTATAAAACTTAAATAAAAAATCTATAAGCTTAGTAACTAGTATAATAACCTTCTTAATATAGCTAGGTTTAACTTAGAAGTAGCTAATAACTATATTAAAAACCTAGAAAGTAAGGTAGCTAATATTACTAACCTTATAGAAAAACTAAGTAAAGAAGCTAAATAAAGCTAAAGCCTTTATAAGAAGTATATTAAATATACTACTACTCTTATTATAACTAGAAAAAACCTAGGAGAAATTCTTTAACTTTACTAACTAGACCTTTATAAAGGTAAATTAAATAAACTATAAGGATTCTTTACTAGTTTACATAGTTACTAAATATACTACTTTATATAGTTTAATACTAATAAGTATTAGGTATAGTATACTATAAGCTTTCTTAAGAATAAAGCCTAGAGAGTTATAGAACCTATCCTTAGGAATTATATTTATAATCTATTATATACTTTATAATATACTATTATAGCTTTTCTTATACTACTTTTAGCAAGTCTTGGGGCTATTTTCTATCTATTATTTACTAGTATAACTAGTACCGCTTTAAAAGCAAGATACCCTATACCTTAATATTAAACCCCTATTATATATTACAAATATACTAACTAAATCTATCTACTAGCTACTATACCTTCTTTATATTCCTATCTACCTAAGTACTAGACTATTATATAGTTATTTCTATTTATTATAGCCCTTCTTATTAATATTACCTAAATAGCGCTTAATAAGTATAAATATTAGGTACCTTAGCTATTTAACTAGGTAAAGTATCTTAATTACTTTCTTTTATAACCCTTACTTAAATTTTAGTTAATAGTTTAATAAAGTATTTAGTTTGATTTTTATACTAAGTTAGATAACTTAGTAAGTTTATATAAGGATAATAGTATATTTAAAAGTAATAATAATTATATATTAAATATAAATACTAATCCTAGTAATATTAATATTAAGTTAGATAATATACTATATCTTCTAGGTAGTAGTAATCTACCTTTTAAATTTTTCCTTTATATATAAGATAACTTTAAGGAAGAAAATATAAATAATACTATATATACTAATAGTATAACTTATTAACTTAATATAATTAAGTAATAGTAAAATATATATATTTAACGTTTTATTCTTTTTTAATTTCTTTTTTTATAAGACTACTAATATCTCTTAGTTACTATAAGTATATAAAATAAGACCCTAAGTACTGTATATAGTATATCTTATTAAGTAAAATTAATATATTTTTTTACTAGCTCTTTACTTAAAAGACTAGAGTTAAAGAAAAGGGGCTCCCTAGTATAAGATCTTCCTATACCTTTAAGTAATACTAGAAAGAGTTTTAACTTATATATAAGAAGGAAACTAAAAAAAAGATTAACTTTATTTTAAACTATAGAATACATAGGGTATATATATTACTTTTCTTAGTTATAAAAGTACTAATATATAACTAATTAGGTTCTCTAAGAACTTTTTATTAATTATAGTTTAATAGGAAAGTAATATAAAAACTAGTATATAACTATTAAAGATCTTAAGTAGTAAGTAAAAATAACTATTAGTATAACTAGGTAAAGGTTTTACCTTAGTAAGTATTATATTTATACTTTTTTATTTCTCCTTCTTATTATACTAAGTAGCTCTAGATTTAAAGTACTTCTTTTTCTAAGATTTAGTAACCTTAAGCTTTCTTTAGTATATAATCCTTAAGGTAGCCTATACTGTATTTTAATTTAGTTTAGGCTTTACTTTACAAAGACTTTCCTTAGAGAAAAAGAAATATAAGTAATATACCTAACTATCTTTAACTTAAGCTTACTACTTAGTTTATATACCCTTCTTCTTAGTCTTTTATTTTATTATAGTATATTTAATACTCTAACTCTTACTTTTTCTAAGTATTTAAGTAAGCTTAATATTTACCTTAATAAGTATAAGTTACCTTTACCTCTTAAGTAGAGTATAAATAATATATTAATCTTTTATAAAGCTACTAAGATAGGAATAAATATATATATATTATCTATAAATAAATAGATTATATATAATATAATTTCTAGCTAAATAAAGAAGCTTAGTAGACTAGCTAGGTTTAGTATTATTATAATCTTAAATATACTTTATTATAATATAGGTAATAAGTTTAACTAATACTATGTATATATTCTTTATATATAAATATAAATTAACTAAAGAGTAATATAGTAAATATTAGTAATAGACTTTATAACCTTATACTTTAATATACTAACTCTAGAACTTTTAAGAAATATTACCTTAGCTATATTATCCCTGTAGATACTATAGCTATTATAAGCTATAAAGAGTAGTAAAAAGCGCTAATATATTAAGCCTACAGTATTAGGTACTTAGCTAGTAAATAACAGCCTATATATCTAACTACAGAGTAGTCTATAAGTATTAATAATAACCTTAAAATTTAAAATCTACTTTAATAATAAGAATAACTTATTTATAAAGGTAATAAATCTAATAAAAATTACTTACATTTAAAGAATATTTCTAAATATATTTAAAGTAAAAAGGTATACTTATATAGAAAGTGTAAAGATTAGATTAAAAAGATGTAATTCTAGGAATAGGCTATAACTAATATTAAGTAATAACTAGCTAGTAGGATATTTAAGGAGCTACTAGTCTTAATACTAAATAGAAATACTTACCTAGCCTAGAAATATCTATATAAAGCTTTAAGAGCTTTAGTAACTAATATAATTAAGTTTAAATATTATTATTATAATAATACAATTCTTAGTATTATATCTTACTATTCTATTTAAGAACTGCCTTTACCTTCTATAATAAGATAGAAAGTAGTTATAACTAGGGTAAATACCTTAGATTTATATAATACTACTACTAAAGATAATATAAGTAGTACCTTAAGTAATATAATAACTTCTATCTTTATTAAAAGCTAGATAGATTAAATTTACAAATACTTTCTTTATATTAGTTAAGCTACTACTCTTTAGCCCTTTAATCTAGCTATCCCTAAGCTAATTAAGCCTTTTTATTTACTAGGAGATTTAAGTAGGCACTTTAAACGCTACTATCTTTCTAACCTTTAAGTGAATAAAAAGCTCTATTACTACCTATATAATAATATATTAAACTATAAGATATACTTATAAAATTATACTAAGATAGTATATAGAACGGTATTATATAGAGGTTAATAATTATTAGCTATATAGGATAATTATCTGTAATCTATATAGAAAAGCTTTCTATTTTATTAGAACGATTTCTTTAATAAGCTTTGTTTTAATATAAGAAAAGATAAAATTACAATTAATATAGACTAATAGTTATTAAGTTAATTTAGTTTAAAGTTTCCCTGCCTATTTAATACCTACCTAGCATTGTAATAGTATTTCTGCCTTTTCTAAGTTGTTTAGCATGTTTGTAAAACTCCAGGATGTAGTCTTGCCCTGATTGCTGTTAAGGTTACACAATCGCTTGCAGTGCCGACTGATTTCGTGTCCCAACAATGACATCTCGATGTCAGGGCCCATTAGGCATGCACCTGGAAAGTCATAGGCGGGTGATAAAGACGGCCAAGCAAGGGAGGGATACGGTTGCGCCTTGCGAGAAAATAGGAACGCAAAACTTATATGATCGATTGGTACGGAAGCACGAGCCCCTAGGAGCATGTGTAGATAATAGCTAGACCTAAGAAACAAGGAAACTATTCGGACATATGAGAACAGTTTAAAGCATGAGTGAGCACATCCCGTCGTCTTGTTTGCATGGTGCATCCGCGAGAATAGTTTGGGCAAAATACAATAAGGTTGCCAAGCTGTTTGGCGATATTCTTTGCGAGCCTGACTCGATTTGTCCGAAATTCTCTCCTATCGATAGGACAGGTCTAACTGATCTCATAGTGCCTCCGTAAGCATTCGAGGCAGAAGACATGATTGCATGGTGTTACAACCGGAGTAGTAATAGCAAACTTGCATATAGGGCATATCAAACAATCATCAACTGCACTAGCAAAGTCGAGAGTGCTAAAATCGACAATGCTATTAACCTGCAGCGTGGTTATTAAATGGCATCGAGCCTTATACACTACTAGGTCTTCAACTGGCCAATGGATCCTAGTCCCGGGGGCTTTATGTCATTAGCTGTAGCTGTAAGAAACAACTCCAGCTTCACTTACTAATCATCTGCTATAGTATAGCAGGCTCTCTAGCAAACTAAACTATATTATCTATAAGATAATATAGAGGTTAATTAGCATGTAAACGTAATACATTATTACTAGCTATATTAGGCTAGCTAATAGAAGCTAGTATTCTACTTATAACTAAAAGCTAGTATTAAAGTAAATTCTAAAGCAAAGTTATATTAATTATTTGTAAACTATATAACAATAAAAAAATATCCCTTACTTTAATACTATAATATTATAAGTAATAACCTCTTATGCGCTAGCTTAATATAGAATCTTAGCTAGAGGGCTTAAATAATCTATGCTAAGGGCTAAACAAGGTATTATAGAACTACTATTAAATATGTATAAATATAATAGTATAAATACAATAAAGTGTAGATTAGGATATAATAATCTTATTAACTATAGACTTAACTGTAACCCTTTTTTCTTTTTTTAATTCGTTTATTAGGAAGGAGTTAGCTTAATTCCCATTATTTCTGTAGATACTAGTATTATATTGTAATAAAGCAAAATAAAGCCTAATCCCAGCTGCTAACCTAATAGCTTCCCAGTCCCTACCAGCTAGTCTAATAACTTTTTTTTTTTTTTCCCCCTACCTAATC
>NW_022157998.1:0-7385 GCF_003316985.1 Fusarium coffeatum
AGGTTTATAGTTAGTAATATAATAGTATAGATTACTATAGCTCTCTTTGTTAAGGGAGCTAAGAAACCCCTTTTGCTAAGCTATCTTTTTATTAGGAGTAGGGCTAGATTGTAGTAAGATATCCTTAGTTCTTCTATTGTTATAGTTAGGATAGAATAACTTATGTACCTTTGTCTTTGTATAAGACTTGGTTCTAAGGCTACTAGTAAGTTTAGCCTAGTCTAATTTCTAGATAGATATAGTAGCTATCTCTAGTAATATTTCTAAAGTTCCTAGTACTTAACTAAGAATATAAAACTAATACTGTAGAGATAGATTCTATTATTAGCTATATACATTAGTCTGGTATTACTACTTAGTACTATAATTCCTTATAAGCTGTAAAAGGGAATAACTTATATTATTAATTCTATAACTAGCTAATTGCTTTTAGATAGAAATAGTAAAAAGCTCCCTACCTAGGAGAGTTCTATACTATTATGTAATTATATATCTTTACTAGTTATTCTTTTATAAGGTTATAAGCTAGGGAAGTAGAAACTTGGCCTTATTGCTAAAACAGAGAATATTAAGTATCTTTACCTTAAGGGCCTTTTTATTTCTATTAGTCCTATATAAGAATAGCTCTGGATCTTAGTTTAATACGGATGCTAGTTGTATCTAGATCTAGCTATAGCTATTAGGTAAGGTAAGGTTGTAATAATTTATATAGAGTTTAATATCTAGCTTAGTAAGAATAGTATCTATCTAAGATATATTAACCCTTATATTAGAAAGTAAAATATTAGGAGAGCTAAAGTAGGCTACTAGTAAGTTATATATTTAATAGGAGTAGAATAGCTATTCTTAATAGCTAATATATTACCTACTAGATAATAATATATATATACCTTTATTATAGAACTTGTATATCTACTAAAAGTTATCTAGACTAGTTTTAGTATACTTTATATATTCTTTTAATACTTTAATATAATACTAGCTAGCTATAACCTTAGGTCTTTTATTGTTTATCTTTAACTATTGTTTAAATAATAACACTTTCTTATTACTTATACTAATATCCTTATCTAGAATATCCCTAATTATCTTATTAATTATAGTAGTACTGTAAGAAACCTATATATAATTCTTCTAGCTTTAGTATGTAAGGTTACTATACTAAAAGGCTTAGCTAAGATGCCTAATATAATTGTAGTCTAGGACTTGATTTGTTCTGCGTAACTATGAATAGTTAATAATATCTATAGGTAGCTTAGTAATAGTAAGGTGGTATAGCTTAGCTTATACTTAGACTAAGTTAATCTCTGTAAATAGAGGATAAGATAGTCTAGATACTCTCTGTAGCTTTATAGGATTAGAAGTTCCTTTATTCTAGCTACTAGTTATTTAATCTAAGTGCAGTTCTGCTATATTAGCTATATAACTATTTAAAGAGGTGCTTTTGTAGGTTTTCTAGTATGTATACTGATGCTTTTTCCTAAATTAAGTATTCTTAGATTAAGCTAAGTAATACTTTATAATAATAGTTTGTACTATAGGTATATTAATAGAGGAGGTTTAAGGATTATAAAGAGATAATATATATAAAGAAGGGAAAGGAAGAGGAGCCTGGTTATAAATAGTTAGAAAGTAGGGTAGGTATTATTAGTATATAGATATCTAAACTTAGGGGTAGGTATAGTAACTTTGCTAAGAGAGCCTAAAAAAGGAGAAGTTATTAGTATATAGATACCTAAACCTAGGGGTAGTATATGTACTATAATGAGAAAGCTGCTAGTAGATAGATATCTACTAAGCCTGTAAATAGATAGAATAATAATAAGTAAAGGCTAATAGCGTATAGATATCTAAACCTAGGGGTAACTGTAAGGTTAAATATTATAGAAGAATTTTATTAATTAAATTATTCTTATTATTATTATTATATTGTAGTACTATATAGATCTAGTTTATAAAGTACTAGGATAGTATAGTAAAGAAGCTTTAAATGTCTATAACCTTACCTATAGCCCTATTAAACCTAGCAAGTTTTTACATAGTAATTATACTTATTCTTTCCTACTAATATACTATACAATCTTATCCTACACTGCTAGCCTGTTTGTTATTAATAACCTATACATCGGCCTTGCCCGCTTAACCTACTTACAGTATACCTGCTTATTACTACAATCTATCTTAAACCTATTATATACTAGCCCCTAAACCGTTTTACTAACCTTTACTATTATTACTACTAGTAATATTCTATTACAGTAGCTATATTTACCCTGCACTTATCCTATACTACACTAGTTATATAGCAGACTATACTCCCAGTAGTACTTGTAGTCTGTAAACTGTAATCTTGCCTACTATTAATTAAAATCCTTTTACTTTAGTAGCTTACAGTCCTTCTACTTATACTCTATCCTCCCTTTATTTTCCTTCTTTGCTTTATATATATACTACTTAATAAAGTATACTAAGTATTTTACCTTCTATACTTAATTTAGCTAGCTATATAGCCTTGTTATTTGCCAGCTCTCCTTTTGTACGCTCTCCTTTAGTTAGTTAACTACTAGAACCCTTTCCTCTTTCCTATCTTCTCTGCTATTTACCTTATTAGTTTCCCTTAAGTACTAATTACAGTATTCTACCTACATATTACTATAACAAAGCTTAATTCTATTAAAAAATCACCTAAGTACTAACTACTAATAGCCCTTACCCTTTATAAACAACTTAACTACCTTATAGTTTATATAATTAATATTACTACTAAACTTATTTACCTAGCTTACCCTTCTATCTATTATAATTACTAAGTCTATAACCTTACCTTTCTATTAATTACCTCTGCCTATCTACTAAATAAAGTTAACTAATCTAAATAGTAGTCCTATATAAATTACACTAACAATACCCCTAATATTAACGCTAGTCCCTAGTCTAGTTATTACTACTATTTACTACTAACTATCCTACCTATTAACCTAGTCTTATAGTATACTAACTTATGCTTTCTATATTAGCTTACTATAATACGCTTTACAGCTAACTATTATAGCTATTACCTTATACTACTTAATTAAGCAGTAGTATATTACCCTATACTATACTATACCTATTTACCCCTTAATTACCTTTATTATAGCTACTACTTTATCCTTAATTACCATCTTTTCTAGCCTTACTTGCTCTACCTAGTACTAAATATTTACCCTTATTATCAGAGCTTAGATAATTATTACCTCCTATACTAGTATTTACTTCTAAAACTAATCCTCTATTAAAACTAGTAGTATTATAGTAAGTATTATTAGTAGGCACTTAAACTAGTATAGCCCTGTTAATAGCCCTAGCTGCTCTTAGTAGCTAATATCTATAATAGTAGTATAATACTTATTGAAAAATACCCTTTCTAGTAACCCTTAACCCTAAATACTTTTAATATATATAGTAAATCCTTTACTTATAGCTATATTAGCACTAACTACTACTAATTGCATATCCCGCTGCTATTCCTCCCTCTCTTAATTAATATTACTTCTTTACTCTATATAATTAATACTAAGCTTACGTACTTTTAAAACTAAGTCCTATATAAGAGATATAAATAGGATAACTATAATACTAACCAGTCCTCTATCCCTGCCTTATTTATCTTTTATAAAAGCTAGTAGTATAAAGAAGATACTTTTGCTACTACCTATTAGCAGTATAATAATAATTAGCTTGCTCTGGATACTATTATTCTCTAATTGCATAATACAGTATATACTATTACGTATTACTATAGTATCTTCTATTTTACATCTTTACCTAGCATACACTTTAGCCTAGCATTAATCTCTGTATCCTTATAGCAGCAGGTTATATTGCTATTAAGCGGGACTCTTAGTAAAGTTGCTTACTAATAGCGGTTATACATTAGTTACAAGCTTACTCTTATACCCTACCCTATAGCGCACCTCCTTCCTATCCCCACTACTAACGTTAATCTATTATAGTTACAGTACACTATATATAAAATAGTAGAATAATAAATACTATTATATATACCTCTTAGTTAATAATAAGCTATTGCCTCTTTACTGCTTTATTAGTAATCGGTATACTATTATTATTATAAGTATAAGCTCAGCGTTTTCTATTACTAAAATTACTATTAGTCTGGGCTAGAAATTAGTACTATAGATAGCTAATCTCCTAAAAATTCAATAGTATCTCTAGCTATAACTAACTTAGGAATTAAAGATTAACAGTATAGTAATTCTATGTAATTTAACTTCTGTATATTACTTAAATATCCTATATATACTTAACTCTTAGTTATTAGTATACTTCTTTAGTTAATAGATTAGCTACCTTATTATTACTATCTACTATAGTAGCCTTTAGCTTAACTTACTAGATAATTAATCCCTTAATTTAATAACCTATCTTAATAGCTATATACTGGTAGCTTAAAATAGTAAGCTAAACCCTAATCTATATACTAGTAATAAGTATAAGCTACTTACTTAGCTTTACTATATTCTAAAGCCCCTTCTTAGCTAACTTCTATAGCTATAGGCTAATTACCTTAGATAGGCCTTAAATACTAAAGAGCTAATGTAGTACCTTTTTAAACAGCAGCAGCTATGTAATATATACTACTATTATTAAGCTTAGGCCCTTAGGTAAGAAATATACTACCTTTTAGCCTTACTTGCTATTTAAGCCCTTACTCTTATCCTAGTCTGTAATAAGCACTACCTATCTATTAAAGATAAATATATTCTTTAGTAGCTATTCTATATTATAATACTTAAGTATTAATACTTTTAGATCTTACCTTAGCTATCCTCCCTATATATATATAACTAGGAATATACTTAACTAGAACTACTGTAGCTAGCTAAGATACTCCTCTATTACCTATCTTTAGTACTTAACCTAACTACTACTATTCCCTATATTAACAGTCTTCTATAGTATTATACCTACTAGCCTTATTAACTTCTTAGTACCTAGCCTTAGCTATATATTCCTCTGGTTTATTGCAAATAACTACCCTAGGCTCTTAAATACTAAGCTATTAGTAATATTCTACAACTATATTATTTTACAGATCTAACTCTATTATCTACTTATAAGCTTATTAAGCTAGCCCTTAGCTTCCTATACAAGTACTTATACTATCTACTAAAAGCTATTTACAGTAATCTTATTACCTAGATAATTAAGTATTATACTATTACTATCCTATAGTACCTTTGCTTACCTATCTTCCTAATTATAATAGCCCTATTTATATATTATTTACTAGATAATAGCACTAAACGGTATATATAAGCTAGTTATAAGCTAGTTATAATAACCCTTCTGGAACTAATTAATAGCTATAAAACTTATATTGTAAGTTAAGTCCTTAGAGTTATATAGGTTATCCTTAAAGAAGTACTCTAATATTAGAATCCTCTTATACTATAAGAAGCTAGTAAGAAACTAAGTATATATATAGGATAGAACCTATATACTATCCTCCTTAATATCTAATATAGCTATAAAGTAAAGTAGTAGATTATAATACTACTTCCTTCTAAGCTTTTACTTAATTAACTTAATATAGAAGTTAAAGATAGCCTTATTAAGTGCCTCTTTATTAGGGTCTTTTTCTTTCCCTTTTTTTCTACCCTTAGGGCTTTCTTTATTACTAGCACCTTCTCTACAGTCCTTTATAACCTATTTCTGCCCCTACCTCTTCTTCTTATTAACAATAGTATTAAGTTACTATATAATATTAGTTAGAGAGTTCTACTACTCTTTTATAAATTAAATACTATACTCTTTCTTAGCTCCCTTACGCCTAAGTAGCTAGATTTAAATATAATAATATAAATACTACTACTAGTATATACTATACCTATCTATTATATCTAACTACTGCTTTTAGCTAAATAGGGTTAATACTAGCTTAGTTAGGTTAATACTGCTAAGCTACTTAAGTATTTTATTTAGCACTTTATCTAGTCTTTCTATACAATAGCTAAGCTTATACTAGAAGCTCTTAGTTAACTTACATAGCCTCTAGTTTACTTTATAGTACTTATAAAGCTATATCTACTACTTAACTATAGTAAAAGCTAGTAATAGTTCTACTTAGTATAGTATTAGTTTATCCTTTTACTATAAGTATACTAACTATTTTATAAACTGTACCTATCTTAACTTAGTTTTAATACTACCTAGTACCTTTACTTAACATCTCTATTTTACCTTTACCTCCTTTAGATCCTTTTTATATACCTAGATAATCTATAGTAGTATAGTATTAGTATTACTATTACTACTACTATTTCCCTGCTTAGCTATATTACTACTTTTACTACTACTACTCTTATTACTACTACTATTAGCCTATACAGTAGCTAGATTAATAATCCAGTACCTTATATACAGAGCCTTACGTAGTAACTAAAGTATTACTATTACCTAACCTTTCCCTTTTATACTACTAACTAGCAGCCTATAGTACCCTTTACAGGTTTTATGTATAGTAAAATTCTAACTATTATAGGTTAGAAATTAATAGCTTTTGCAGTTAAATCCCTTGTATATCTTTAGTCTAGGGATAGGCAGGCTTCTATCTATAGGTAGCTCTATATCCTTATTAGTTAGGTCTTTTAGTTCTTAAGGTTACTATCCTAACAGTGTAAATAATTTAGTAAACGTAATAATATCTTATAGTAGCTATCTAGTAGTCTTATAGTAGTTACAATAATAATACTCTACCTAAGCTAGTTAGGGCTTAATAGCTGCTTTGTAAAGTAGATAAACTAATATTAGAAGCTACTTACATAGCTAGATTATATAGTCTACTATACTATTAGTTATAGTATACTTAGCTAGTCCTCTGCTTCTATAGTAGTTATTTAGTTAGGTTAAAAGTAATACTACTAATGTTTACTAGTCTATAGATAGATTAGTTATAGTCTCTTACTGCTCCGTAAAGTTAATATACCTTTTGTTTATTTATATAAATATAAACTTGCTTTTTACTATTACTATAGTAATATGCAATTAAACTTTATTTTAAATTATTTTCTTTTACTAGTAGGGTTATATAATTACTTCTAAGTATATATTTTGTAAATATCCTAATTTTAAGTTTACTTAGGGTTATCTCTCTCTCTTACTTACTCTCTGTACTCTTTACTAGCTATTCTTAGTATTTAGAGTTAATTCCTTATTAACTGTAAAGAGTCTATCCCTATATTGCCGCCCCCTAATTATTATTATTATCCTAGTGAAACGTTGTTCTAGTAGAATGGTCTGTGCATAGCCCCGGATCTCTATATAATCTTGCTAACCCTAACCGTCGTTCTGCCAGAACGACGCCTGGACTAGTAACCAGG